>NC_092876.1:396953284-397253284 GCF_028372415.1 Notamacropus eugenii
TGACAACCCTGTTAAAAGATGGTAGCATAGCATGACCTGTGTCTGATGAAGCAACAGTATATCTCTGTAATCCCAAATTCCTTTTCTATATTTCTATAACCATTTCTTTAAGGAAATGTTCTAGAATTTTACTGGGAATTGAAACAAAAACCATAAATCTATAGCTTGTAGATGCCATTCTTTTGTCTTTTATGAAAATCTAGAATTTTTTCTCCAGTCCTATACTACCTTTTCTATCAAGGATCACTGATAGTAGCTCAGTGAGTACAACTAGTTTGATTGCAGCAGAGGCAGAGTTAGCATTAGGAACACATCATCATATGTACTTTTCAAACTGATCAAATAAATTTACCTTTTTATGTTTCTCTTGACTTTATTTATTGTTTATTATTTGTTTATTTGCATTTCAAAGTTCCTCCACAGTCTGGTCTTTTTAGTAGAAATGTTTGAAAAGTTTCTATTCAATTTAAGGTACATTACATTCTCCCTCTGCCCCCAGCCCAGATTATATAATGTTCTGCAGGGTAAATTATTCTTAGAGTAAGCCATTAATTTTTTTTGTTTTTTTTTCTGACTTTTGGAATATTGTATACCAAAATCTCCTCTCATTTTCAGTGGAAGCTTTCAGGTCTTGTGTAATCCTGATTGTAGTTCCTTGGTACATGATACTGGTTCCTTACAATATATATATATATATATATATTTGGATTTTGGTTATGATATTTCTGGGATTTTTCCTTTTGGAATTTGTTTCAGGAATGATCAGTGGATTATTTCAATTTTCACATTGTCCTTTGGTTCTAATAGATCTGGGCAGTTTTCACCTATAATCTCTTGAAATATAGTATACAGATTTTTTAAAATCATGGTTTTCAGATAGTCTATTGATTCTTAAATAATTTCTCCTCAATTTGTTTTTCAAATTAATTGTCTTGTTACCAAAATATCTTACATTTTCTTTTTTTTATTAATTTATTTAACTTTTAACATTCATTTTTACAAAATTTTGGGTTCCAAATTTTCTCCCCATTTGTCCCCTCCCCCCACCCCAACACACCGAGCATTCTAATTGCCCCTATCACCAATCTGCCCTCTCTTCTATCATCTCTCCCTTCCCTTGTCCCCATCTTCTCTTTTGTCCTGTAGGGCCAGATAACATTCTATACCCCTTTACCTGTATTTCTTATTTCCTAATAGCAGGAACAGTACTCGACAATTGTTCCTAAAACTTTGAGTTCCAACTTCTCTTCATCCCTCCCTCCCCACCCACTCCCTTTGGAAGGCAAGCAATTCAATATAGGCCATATCTGTGTAGTTTTGCAAATGACTTCCATAATAGTCGTGTTGTGTAAGACTAACTATATTTCCCTCCATCCTATCCTGCCCCTCATTGCTTCTATTCTCTCTTTTGATCCTGTCCCTCCCCAAGAGTGCTGACTTCAAATTGCTCCCTCCTCCCATTGCCCTCCCTTCCATCATCCCCCCACCCTGCTTATCCCCTTATCCCCCACTTTCCTGTATTGTAAGATAGGTTTTCATACCAAAATGAGTGTGCATTTTATTCCTTCCTTTAGTGGAATGTGATGAGAGTAGACTTCATGTCTTTCTCTCACCTCCCCTCTTTATCCCTCCACTAATGAGTCTTTTGCTTGCCTCTTTTATGAGAGATAATTTGCCCCATTCCATTTCTCCCTTTCTCCTCCCAATATATTTCTCTCTCACTGCTTGATTTCATTTTTTTAAGATATGATCCCATCCTCTTCAATTCACTCTGTGCACTCTGTCTCTATGTGTGTGTGCGTGTGTGCATGTGTGTGTGTGTAATCCCACCCAGCACCCAGATACTGAAAAGTTTCAAGAGTTACAAATATTGTCTTTCCATGTAGGAATGTAAACAGTTCAACTTTAGTAAGTCCCTTATGACTTCTCTTTGCTGTTCACCTTTTCATGCTTCTCTTCATTATTGTGTCTGAAAGTCAAATTTTCTTTTCAGCTCTGGTCTTTTCATCGAGAATGCTTGAAAATCCTCTATTTCATTGAAAGACCATTTTTTCTCCTGAAGTATTATACTCAGTTTTGCTGGGTAGGTGATTCTTGGTTTTAGTCCTAGTTCCTTTGACTTCTGGAATATCCTATTCCATGCCCTTCGATCCCTTGATGTAGAAGCTGCTAGATCTTGTGTTATCCTGATTGTATTTCCACAATACTTGAATTGTTTCTTTCTAGCTGCTTGCAATATTTTCTCCTTGACCAGGGAACTCTGGAATTTGGCCACAATGTTCCCAGGAGTTTCTCTTTTTGGATCTCTTTCAGGCAGTGATCAGTGGATTTCTTGAATATTTATTTTGCCCTCTGGTTCTAGAATCTCAGGGCAGTTTTCCTTGATCATTTCATGAAAGATGATATCTAGGCTCTTTTTTTGATCATGGCTTTCAGGCAGTCCCATAATTTTTAAATTGTCTCTCCTGGATCTGTTTTCCAGGTCAGTTGTTTTTCCCATGAGATATTTCACATGATCTTCCATTTTTTCATTCTTTTGGTTTTGTTTTGTGATTTCTTGGTTTCTCATAAAGTCATTGGCCTCCATCTGTTCCATTCTAATTTTGAAAGAACTATTTTCTTCAGTGAGCTTTTGAACCTCCTTTTCCATTTGGTTAATTCTGCTTTTGAAAGCATTCTTCTCCTCATTGGCTTTTTGAACCTCTTTTGCCAATTGAGTTAGCCTCTTTTTCAAGGTGTTATTTTCTTCAGCATTTTTTTGGGTCTCCTTTAGCAAGGTGTGGACCTGCTTTTCATGCTTTTCTTTCATCTCTCTCATTTCTCTTCCCAGTTTTTCCTCCACCTCTCTAACTTGATTTTCAAAATCCTTTTTGAGCTCTTCCACGGCCTGTGCCCATGGTATATTTCTTTTGGATGTGTGGGATACAGAAGCCTTGACTTCTGTGTCTTTCCCTGATGGTAAGCATTGTTCTTCCTCATCAGAAAGGAAGGGAGGAAATATCTCTTCACCAAGAAAGTAACCTTTTATAGTCTTATTTTTTTTCCCTTTTCTGGGCTTTTTTCCACCTAGTGACTTGACTTCTGATTTTTCTTTCCACCCCTACCTCGCCTCCAGATCTGCCCAGCCAGCACTTGGAGTCTGAGATTCAAATGCTGCTTCCCAGCCTCAAGGCTTTGGGAGGGGTCAGGGCTGCTATTCAGTGTGAGATTAAGTTTAGGTGCTCAGGTGGGGGCAGAGCCACCACACGGGACTCAGTTCCCTCAGGGGGTTTATGCAGAGACCTTCAACAATGGATACGAGCTCCTGCTTGCTTTGGGAGCCCCTGTCTGCTGCCACCCCCCCGCTGCTGCTTCCCGAGGGGGCCTGAGCCACGGGGACACCCCACTCTCCTGTGGGCCACCCAAAAAGACTCTCTCACCAACCCTTGTCACCTGTGAATGGAGGAACCTGCACGGCTGCTGGAGATTCTGTCCCTGAAGCCTGCTGGCATCTGTTCCTCTTGGTGCTGCGCGGCCAAGGCAAGGCTGGGCCCCACTCTGGTCTGGTGTGCGACAGGCCTTTCGCGTCAGGTTTTCAGGTCTCTCTGGAACAGAAATCTCGTCTGCTCCATTGTTCTGTGGCTTCTGCTGCTCCAGAATTTGTTGGGAGTTCTTCTTTACAGATATTTTATGGGCTGTGGGTTCAGAGCTAGTATATGTGTGTCTTTCTACTCCGCCATCTTGGCTCTTCCCCCTTACATTTTCTTAAAAAATATTTTTTTTGATTGTGTTCTCATATTTTCTGGAGCTTCATGGAGCCATTGACTTCTGTTTTATCTATTCTAGATTTCTGGGAGTCCATTCTTTGGGTAGGATTTATCACTTTTTCTTCTGATATGCTTATTTCCTTTTAAATTCTTTCCTCTTATCACTTTCATTTAATTTCACTTCATGTCTTCCAGGTATTCATGGAGTCCCTGTGGAAAGTGCATTTCTTCCTTTGAGTCTCTGCTTATAATAGTTACATTGTTATTTTTTCAAAAGAAGGGTATCCCTTCAAATGGAGGATCTCATATTTATAATAATTTTTAATACTGATAAGTGTCTTCCTTGGAATATTTATATTTCAAGCTTTAGTTTCTGAATTGGTGCTTTTTGTCAGGGCCAGGTTCCACTTCCTTGCTTGGGTAGATGGTTGATTATGTTGGCCTCACCCTAGATCCCCTGGGTTCCTACAATGACCTCCTCATAGGATTAAGCCCTCTTGATCTTTGAGGTAAACAGTACTCAATTGTCAGGGTTTTCTTTCTATTACATCTCATGTAGGGTGACCTGGGGTGCTCTCTTATGCAATTGTAACCCTACTGGATGCTGCAGCTCCTTAGAACTTTCAAGGGACCAATTTTGTGTCTAGAGTCACCTTGGGGATTTCTCAGTTAGCCCTCCTATCTCATCGACTCTTGACAAGAGACCTGCAAACTACATGTATCTTTAGCCCTTTTCTGGTCTCACTGGAATATGAGTGTTTTAATAGTAGTAATAATGACACAGCCTTTGGTTATGCTCTCTTTCCCAAATGCTGAGAGCTTCAGGTTGACTTTTTGGGCAGTTAGGGATGGGAAAAGCTACTTACTGTAGTTCCATAGTTTCTCATTGGATCTCTTGATTATGATACGATCTATTACAAATTTTAAGTTTTTGTTGGAGTAGGTATAAGGTAACTGAGCATCCTGCATCTGTTCAGGACACCATTTTGACCAAAAGACTCCAGGTATACTATCACATAAACCTATATACACATGTCATATTATGGAAGGCTTTCTAGATGTGATTCCAGAACTTCTGTTGGTGTTCTTTGAAAAATCACAGAGAATAGAAGTGATGCAAGACTTTCAAAGACAGGAAGACTGTAGATTGTTCAGTCCATAGACCATTGAACCTGACCTCTGTTCCTGACAAAATTCTAAAGTGCTTTATTAAACTAATTCGTTAAAAAGAGAAGTGGTGATCGTTAAATACTACTGACCCTAACCCTAACTAACCACTTTGGATAAGGGGTTTCACTTCTGTCTGCCTCAGTTTCTTCAACTATAAAATGAGGATAATAATACCATTTACCTCCCAGGGTCATTGTGAGGATCAAATCAGATAATATTTGTAAAGCTTTTTGTGCAGTGCCTGGGACATAGTAATGTGCTCAATAAATGCTTCCTTCCATCATATAAGTTTATTAAAAAGGGGGAGGGGCATGTCAGACAAGAATCACTTATGTTTTTGATAGATTGCTAGTCAGGTAGATTAAGGGAATGTCAACAATATCTGGATTTCAATAAGTCATTTTTATAAATTTTTTGATGCAGAGATATAGTTTCAATGATAGTGAATTGATAGTGGTTTGGATAAAAAAGACTTAAAAAGTAGTGATTAATAATAGATCAATGTTAAACTAGAGAGAACTCCGTATAGTGTTCTATGGTGCTGTTCTTGGTACTCTGATACTCAACATTTTTTATCAGTGACATCAGTGACTTAGCTGTTGGCATAGATATTTATCAAATTTGGATATGCCCAAGCATGTTGCTATATGACTGTAATCACATTTATTGGAGAGGGTGAGGTTGGTAGTCCTCTTAAATCTGGGCGTTCTGAACTGGATGGATATCAAAGTTCCTGTGCCAGTCAGTAGTAGGATCAAGCCCATCAGTAGTTCGTGTACTTCCAGGCTGGATGAGATGGGGAGATCTAAGCTTTAAGTAAGATACATATGATTTGAAGTTGGGTGGATTGGCTAAGATGTTGGATTGCAAAATAAGGAAACACTAAAAACTTGACAAGTTAGAAGGATGGGACAAATCAAGTAAAAGTGGTCCCTCATGCAATAGAATGTAAGATTTTTAAGGATAATGACTTTTATTTTTTGTCTTTCTTTTAGTAGCATCTATCTCAGTGCCTGGGATATACTAGGTGCTTAATGAAATTAATTTTAAATTAATGAAATTAATTTAAATGTTAAATTCAGTAGGGATCGATTTTAATTGTTGTACTTGCTTTGACAAATAACCACATAATATAAGATACTATTAATAGAAGCATAGTATCCAGAATGTCCTTTTTTGTGCTAGTCAGAACATAGGCGAAGCAATTATACTCTCTTCTGGATGCCACAATTTAAAAAGGGTATTGACAAAAAAACAGTGACTAGGAGGGTGAAATGAGAATTAGAATCTATGAACTATGAGGCTTAAGGGAAAGAAAATGGGAATTTGCCCCAGAGGGCAGAATGAGGAGCAAAGGGTAGAAACTTTTGATTGCTTGAAGGAAAAAAAATACCTTCATAATAATTAGAACTACCCATAAATCAAATGGGCTAATGGGAAGTAAGGGGCTCCTCAACACTGGACTTTTTTCAAGCAGAGACTAGATAGTTATGTCAAGTTTATAAGCATTTATTAAATATCTACAATGTGCCGGGTATTATGTTAAGAACAACTTGCTTGTTGGAATAAAAAAAGGTTGCTAGTATTTTTCTGGTGCTTTAAGATTTGTAAATGACTAGCAATTCTGAATGGTAGGTGCTATTATTATTTCATTTTACAGATGAGGAAAATAAGGCAGACAGAAATTAAGCAACTTGCCTTGGATCACAAAATTACTAAGCTGGACCCCAGGTCCAGCTCTCCAGAAATTTTGTCACCCAATTGCTGGCATGTAGGGTAGGGATTCTTGACCATGTATGGGTGGGTCTGTCTGGTCTCTGAAGTCTCAGATAAAACTGGGATTTAGAGATTCTAGACAAATATATATAGGAAAAAAGGAGTGAGTGAAATAAACACACTCTGTCTCAGGAAACGCTTGCACCACAACAGACTGTGGCAGTTAAGAACAACTTCTTGTTCCCTGTGTAAGAGTCTGTGGAAAGACTGCTATTCTCAACCTGATCTTTCTTTTTTAAATCACGTGACTTATGAGAAAGTCTTGATTGCAGTTCAGTTTCATGTTAAAGACAAAATCGTCCTGAAACTTCATTTGGGCATTTCACTTAGGGTAGGAAATAGTAAGAGGGAAATGGAGGTAAGCAATTGTTTTTGGCATATATCTGTAGATCACGCGTATTATATAAGTTGTTTCCATTACCCAGCTACTGAAATGATGGGAAAATGCTCAGAATAGATGGATTTATTAGACCTTTCCTCCCCCACCTCCGCCCCAGGCACACACCAAAAGAAAGTTCAAGGGCTTGTGTTCCTCTTTCAAAAGCATAATTATACCTTCTTCCGCAAAATGCACAGAGCCAGTTAAGTCATACTGGAAATAATGTTCAATTTCTTACAATATGCTTACAGTCTTATGGAAAATCCAGTAAAAAAAAATGTCCCTAATCCCCTGTTCTTGCCAAGAAGATACTAGTGGGAAAATAAAAGGAAATAGTACCGACAAGTCCATGAACATTTATTTCAGATGAAAAAGATCTAAAATTTCAAAGTCAAAGATTACATTAAACTTTGTTGCTATTTTACAGCCTAGAACATTTGCTTGTTACCACCCATCTCTACTACTATATTAGTCTTCTAGCTAGTCTTTCAGCCTCTAAACTGCTTAGTTTTCTTTTTGACCAGTACTAGAGAATGTTTTTTAGGGATATGTAGCACTTGGAGCCACCTCCCGGTTTGGAGAGTGGCTGCCCCAGGAGATCACCACCTCACCATCAAGGTGCTGTGTGGGTCTATATCTCCTAAACCATAGCTCACAATCATCCACCAATATGTTTAACTTAAATAACCAGCCAGAGGTCATATTTGATTCCAAGACATCAACGTATGGCATAATAAGAAACATAGCATTGAAGAATTTCCTCCATAAACCTTACACGCATTCTCCCACAAATACACACAGCATTGAGGGAAGAGTATGCATGTTTAAGGAACACACTTGGAAAGGCACATATGTAGGGAAAACAATGTATCCAGAGCACCCATATGGGAGGAGGGAATACATATGACTAGGGTGTATAAATGGAGAGACACATAAGAAATACTTGTGGCGAGGGCATATGTGTGGAGGGGCACATAGACAGGGAGCAAGCATGACCCAGGGTAATTCCACAGATATTTCAAGGTATCCTTGTTGAAGGACAACTCATGCTTTGAATGCAATAGGGTTGCAGATGTCTTCTACTGATATCAGCATGCTGCTCCTGGTAGACTCATATTTTCCTCTCACATACTTTTGTCTTGTTCCTCAGAATCTGTGAAATGAAACAAGCATTTCCATTTTATAGTATAATAAAAAGATGATTGTACATGAAACTGCAAATCTGTTATGTACAACTTGCTATTCCTTTTAAATATATAATAAAGTTATCATGTAAATTTCTTTTTTCCTTTTCACTCCTTTTTTTCTTCCCTCTCCCCATCATAAGAATGGCTACCATTAGATATAAATATGCATATATAATATATATGTAAAATTATTCTGTGCATACTTTTGCGTATCAGTTCTTTCTTTGGATGTAGACAGAATCTTTCCTCATATGTCCTTTATAGCTAAGTTGGGTGCTTATAAAAATCAAAATGAATTATTCACTCAAAGTCATTCTTAAAACAATATTGTTGTTACCTTCCTGCTCATTTCACTCTTTAGTAATTCATGCAAATCTTTCCATGTTTTTCTAAGATCATGGAGTTCATCAATTCCTTTGGCAATAATATTCCATCACAATTATACACAGCAACTTGTTCAGCTTTTTCCCCATTGATTGGCATCCCTGCAATTTCCAGTTTTTTGCCATAGCAAAGAGAGCTGCTATGTACTTAGACTTTTCATTTATCTGGCAAGAACAAGTATCTCAGCTTCAGATACCAAGATCTTTAGGACAAAAAGTATGTCAAATCAACAATCATTTTTAAGTGTCTACTATGTGACAGTCACTGTGCTGAGTGAGGGAGTACAAACAAAGGCAAAAAAAGTTCTTGCCCTCAAGAAACATACAATCTAAATGCAAACAACAATGCCCAGACAGGATAATTTGAAGAAAATCTCTGAAGAGAAGGCACTTGCATTAAGGGGAATTAATTTCTTCCTGTGTTATCTCCATCTTTACTTCTGTCTCACATAGTGTCTGATGAGGTCAGACCACAGAGAGCTAAGAAGAAAGTGAGAAGAAAGGAAGTGGAGTCATCAGTTGCAGATGACATTTTCAAGGTATTTAGCTACAAAAGAAAGGAGAGATATGGAATGATAGCTAGCAGGGATGGATGGATCAAGTAAGATCTTTTGAAGAGTGGGGGGAGACATCAGCCTGTTTGTAGGCAGCAGGGAAGCAGCCAGTAAGGAGGAGAGACTGAAGATTGGTAAGAGGGTGGTTTGATGGAGAGGGCAGTTTTCTGGAGAAGATCTGATGGAATGTAATGATATATGCCTGTAGAGGGGTTTGCCTTAACAAGGAGAAAGGCTAGCTTTTCAATTGAGACAAAGGTGAAGGTGGAGACAGTAGGAGAAGAATTCTTAATAATATGAAATAAAGAAAAGGAGGAAAGGGGGAGTTCTTGCCAAATGGCCTCAAATTTTAGTGGTGTATGATGTAAGGTTCTCAACTGAGAGGGTAGGGGGTGGGAAGCCATGAGAGATTAGAGAGGGGATGAAAAGGTTTGGAAAAGTTGCTGTGGTGAGGGAGATACTGAATCAAATAGGGAGGCTTAAAATAATTGCCTTGATAGTGTAGGGATCCAGTTGAGATTATGCAACAAAAATTTGCAATAGACTAGTTGGCACAGTTTAATGATTTTCTCAAGCATCATTTAGGAACATGAAAAGAAGCAAAGGCAGGGGACATAGGGAGTTTTTCAAGGATAATGTTTTGCAGGGCAACACTGACAATTGAATAAGAGGACAATGAATTAAGAGAAGAAGATAGTATCGAGTTGAACTAGTTCAAGATAGAAAGGCAGGATAGTGAAGCCAATGTAAGGATGATAGCCTGGGAAAGAATTGAAGTGTGGTATGACTGGAGGTCAAGGTGATAATAATTGACAAGGTTAGAGATCATAAGGCAAAGGGAGATATCGGATGACAATAGATTATTATGAGATAAAAGAATTTTAGAGTTCATGAAGGTGGAAATGAAACATGTGTGATAGTAACATTATAAGTATGAATACTTCTTTGTGTACCTAAGTTCAAGTAAAAAAACAGTTCATGGGAAATGAATACATTAAGAAACTGGGAAATTAGGACATCTGAAGGATTCTTAGTATGTATGTTGAAGTCCCTTAGTATTAAGGTCGGGGCTAGGGAGAAGAAAAAAACTATTAGTCAAGCACTAAACTCATTATGGAAGAAATGTAAGAAATATGATTTTAATTACTTTAAATTAAAATTTTTTTAGCACAAACAAAACCAATGCAGCCAAAATTAGAAGGAAAGTAGAAAAGTGTAGAAATTTTGTTACAGTACGTATTTCTGATAAAGGCCTCATTTCTTAGATATATAGAGAACTGAGTCAAATTTATAAGAATGTAAGTCATTCACAAATTGATAAATAATCAAGTGATATGAACAGGAAATTTCCAGAAGAAGAAATCAAAGCTATCTATAGTCATATGAAAAAAAATGCTCTAAATCAGTATTGATTAGAGAAATGCAAATTAAAACAACTCTAAGTTACTACTTCATTAGATTGGGCAATATGACAGAAAAGGAAACTGATAAATGTTGGAGAGGATGTGGGAAAATTAGGACAACAGTGCATCATTGGAGAAATTGTGAACTGATCCAATCATTCTGGGAGCAATTGGGAAGTATGTTCAAAAGGTTATAAATCTGACTATATCCTTTGATCCACAATATCACTACTAGGTTTGTATCCCAAAGAGATTTAAAAAGGGAAAGTACTTATTGGTACAAAAATACTCTTAGCAGCTCTTTTTGTGGTGGCAAAGATTTGGAAATTGAGAGGATGCCCATTAATTGGGGAATGGCTGAACAAGTTGTAGTATATAATTGTGATGGAATACTACTGTGCAATAAGAAATGATGATCAGGATGTTTTAAAAAAAAACTTGGATGAATTTACATGAACTGATGCAAAGTGAATTGAGCAGAACCAGGAGAACATCATGCATAGTAACAGCAATATTGAAAGATGATCTACTGTGAATGAATTAGCTATTTTCAGCAACACAATAATTCAAGACAATTCCAAAGGATTCATGATGAAAAATGCTGCCCAGTTCCAGAGAAAGAAATGATGGATTTGAAATGCAGACTGAATCATAATTTTTTCTTTTTACTTTATTTTTCTTGGACTTTTTTTTGCTTGTGTTTTCTTTCAGAATGTCAGTAAGGAAATATGTTTTGCAGAACTACACACGTGTGACTTATGTCAAATTGCTAGCTATCTAAGGAAAGGGAGATTGGAAGGAAGGAGTAGGAAAATTTGGAATTTAAAATAAAAAAATGAATTTTAAAAATTGTTTTTATGTGTAATTGGAAAAAATATTATTAAAAATAAATAAATCCCTTTATAATTTGTCCTCCTTCAAAATAAACCACCCAGGAATAACATGTGGTGGTTCTATGTTCTCCTTAATTTCCACGGGGTCCTCTTTCTCATTAAATATTGAATAATTTTCCTCTTTTTTTTGCAGTATTTATTCATGAATGCCTGTACTTATTTGCTAGATATGGAGGCTATATTTACTTCTGTTATTATTTTTCTTGTTAATTTATCTGTTTATGTTTAAGGTTTTTGAGTTTTCTTCTTCCTCAAATCTTTGGTACTTTCTCTTCCCCCTGACTCCTTATTTTCCTTATTATTCACTTTTTAAAATTTCCTTCTTCTGATGGTGGTTTCCTTGTGGGTTAGATATCAAAGGATTTTGGTTTCCTCCCACACTGAGCAATTCATTTTTCACCAGTTGATTTTTGGGTGGTCAGTATTGGCCCAATTGGATGTTGTGCTGTTTCTGGAATGCTGCAATGCTTCCCCACCTTTATGTCCTGTCCTGATGCCCTGTCCCATCCCTCTGTTCCTCAGTTCTCTGGCCTGGCACCAGAAGTTCAGAACATGTTTTCCTTGGCACTGGCAGTTAAGTGCTTTGCAGCACCAGTGCTTTTGGGTTGCCACTCCTACCAGGATTTTGATCTTGAAGGGCTGTGCCCAAGCTGGCTGTTCAGGTCTAATGTAAACATCCACACTCTGGAACTGAGTCTCCATGGAACTGAAAAGAAGGAGGGTTGACCAGGTAAAGGAGTGGATTTTGATATAAATCTGTGTTTTGTCCTTGGTCTGCTCATGCTGCTATGATACTGGTAGTGTGGGAGGTAGGAGAGCTGCACAGTGAGCTCAGAGTCAATGAGTGCTAGTTCCCGTGTCTGTGGTGTGTGTGTGTGTGTGTGTGTGTGTGTGTGTGTGTGTGTGTGTGTGTGTGTGTGTGTGTGTGTGTATGTTTTAGCCTTCTTCTGGATTCTTGGTGTCCTAGACCTAACAATAGCTTTAATGTTTGTATTGGAGAAATTTAAAAGGTTATGGGAATGAAAGAAAATGTCTAGTCCTCCATCTCATTGTTTGTGTGAATTTGATCAAGTTGCAAAACCCAGGTAGAATATAAGCATTTGGAAATTATTTTCCAAAACTTGTTGCCTTTTCCTTGCTTCATCATAACTATTTAAATCAGTTGTGGGCTAGAAAAATAGGAAAATAGCCTCTTAATGACTAAGAGATTATCCACAAAACCATGGGATCATATAGATTTAGAGCTGGAAAGATCTCAGAGGTCATCTATTCTAATCTTCTCCTTTTAACGACAAGGAAACTGATGCCCACAGATGTTCATTGACCTACCCAAAATCATACAAGAAGTAGTTTCAAAGGTGGAATTCAAGTCCAGGCTCTTTGACTCAAAATCTAATGTGTTCTCTATATTTTCCCCATTCTTGTTTTACTTTAGAAGAAAAGCCTATGATTAGCCTTAACCTTAACCATAGTCTTTGCCTATGATGTATTATGTCAAGGTCCTGGTGTGACAAAATAACCATTGCCTTACCTTTAAAGGATATTGTTAATTTTTTAGCACTGTCTTGTGGTAAGAATTGTACATTTTTTTCTTTCCTTGGGGTGCACAAATACCTGGGGGTACACATGGCTCCTCCTCCTTCCTTCTCTTAGATGTTTAGAGAAGTAACCCTGGATAATTTCAACAATAATGATATCTAAAATTTCTACAACTCTAAGATTTTCAAAGTGCTTCACATAGATTATTACAATGTTTAACCTTTTCAAAGTGTTTTATATAGATCATATTGCTTCACTTTTACTCAGTTCTCTGAATAAGTACTATAATTATCATTATCCTTGTTTTACAGATGAGAAAATGAGGCTGGGAAAGATTAAATGACCTGGTTATGGTTACACAACTACTACTAAGTGTTAGAGGTGGAATTCAAATCAAGGTCTGATTCTAAATCAAGGACATTGTATATAGTTACAGTTATAGAGGTAATTGGAGGGCAGACAATTGGAGAAAAAATGAAATAATACTCATCCCTGGGCTTTTAGATATTAGGGAAGTCTTGGAGTATGTGGGTAGCACATTGCCAGAGACATTGAGAGGAAACATTTTCTTGAGGTCAGTTCTACTCAGCTGTCTCAGCAACCCTTACCACTTCCTGCAGGCAGCTGTTTGTAGTTGTCAGTTGTGGTCAGACATATCCCTTGCGCTAGTGTTTGCAAGAGGCTGAAGTTGCAGCAATTGACGCTTGGGTACGATGAAGCATTGCCAACCGAGAACCTAAGTTTAGAGTGATTGAGTAGGTGTGGTGAGTAGTACTATGAGTGAGAGGAAGACACAGAATTGTACCATGAATGAATCAACTTGGCAAGTATGAGGGAGTGTCAGGTGTTTAGGAGCCCTTGTGATGTGTGTGTGTGGGCATGGAATGGGAGATGGGGGAGGAAGTGAACTGAGATGGTCATAGTGTGAGTCAGAAGGAATTCAATCAAGGCTCATAGATCTAGAAAGAACTTCAAAAGCCATCTAGCCCATCTATCCTTCTATAGATGAAGAAACTGAGGTGCAGCTAGTTTAAGGGACAAAGGTAGTAAACTTCAGAGGTAGGGTTTGAACAAGGCTTCTTCAGTTGGACCATATCATCTCCTCTCTTTCCCCAGTTTATGTGTGTGTAGGTTTCTTATGTATACCTTTGTGTCTTAAGGGGAGGAAAGGATAGGGGTTTGATCTGCGTTCTGGGCCAGAGGTATCTAACTGCAGACAATCTATAACATCCCATAGTACTGTCAAAACAGATTAAAATGGAATAGGGAAATATTTAACAAATATTGGACTTTATTGAGAGAACAGAAACCACCCATCTTGAGTTCCTTCTCTCCCTTTCTACATCCTGGATCATCTCTAGTCATCCTGAGGAATATCTGGTCACCGGATTCAGGTGGCTCTGGAGGAGAAGTGAAGCTGGTGACCTGCACCGCCCTCTCTCACTCAAAGTCAAGTGCAAGTCATGTCATCATTTCTCTGATGGCATGGTTTTCTTCAGCAATGAAGGACTAACACAACAACAACATCACGAATAAAAATATTATAAATATGTAATATAATATTACATAAAATATATAACATTGAAATATCATAAATATATAATATAACATTACATAATATATATTAAAATATTATAAACAATATTATAAATAAAAAAGAAAAATATAGATAATATCACATGTAAAAGCTAAGTCCATATGTGGCTTGCAGGGATCTTTATGTACAGATACATGGCTCTGTTTCTATGTGAGTTTAACACACCACTGTGTCTGGGTTGTAGAAGCTCTTACACATATTTTTATAGTGTCCCTGTGACTGATAAGAATGCTGGATCAGATTCTGGATCAGCAAAGTAAATTTCTGGATTCCTTATAGCAAGGACAGAGGGTACCCTCAGGGCAGAATGGGGTCCCTAAGCTCTAGGACAGAGCACAATCAGGCTGATTGTGCTAAGGGACTCCTAATACTTGGTAGAGTTGTTATGACTATCAACTGATAAAATGAACATGAAAGCACTTTGAAATGCCAAAGTGTTATACAAAGGAAGACATTCTTATTACTATTTTAGTTATATATTTATTTTTACCCTCCAGGTCAACTCAGCAGTTCTGGAACTGTGGTATGTGACCACATGCTTTTCTATAAGCAACGTAGGTAGTTGCACATAGAGAAAAAAAGCAAAATTTGTAAGGGCACACTCAGGAAACTTTTGTTTTACTGAGTGTTGAACATCACAGCCTAAATGCTCCTATCTAGGACCTAACTTTTACCCACAACCCTGAGCTGAAGGTGAGAATCTACAGTACAGTATCTTTTTCTCCTGGGGCTTTTGGCACCATTATACTTGGTTAAAAACTGGAAGTGAAAGCTAAGCCTGCTGAAGAGTCAAACATGACTAATTGATAATTTTTTAAAAATTCAATTTTATTTTAAGCACCAGCTTCTTTCCCCATACCCTTTTCTCATTTATAAAGCAAGAAAACTAAATACCTTTACAAACATATATAGTTAAGCGAAATAAATTTCTGCATTGTACAGATCTTATGCATATATGCATACACAATATATGTAATATATATGCTATATGTGTCTTCAGATTACATGCATACATACACACATCCCTCAGTCTACATTCTGAGTCTGTCATCTTTCTAACTGAAAATGGACAGCCTATTTCATCAGGAGTCCTTTGGAATTGTGTCTGGATCGTCACTGTGGTGATCAGAGTTCCCTAGTCTTTCAAAGTTGTTTGTCTTTATAATGCTGGTGTTATTATATAAATTCTTCTCCTGATTTTCTCTGTATCAGTTCATACGAATCTTCTCAGGTTTTTCTGAAACTATTTTTCATCATTTCTTATAGCACAAGGTTATTCTATCACATTTATATAGCTATTATACCATTATATTATTATATCACAGTTTGTCTAGCAATTCTCCAATTGATGCCTATCTCTTCAATTTCCAATTCTTTGCTACTACCAGAAAAACCCCCTGGTATAATTATTTTTGCATACCTGGGTCCATTTCCTTTTTCTTTGATCATTTTAGGAGGATAGTCACTGTCATCAGGACACAGAGTATGCATAGTTTAATAGCTTTTAGGACATAGTTCCAAATTGCTTTCTGGCATGGCTGGGCTAGTTCGTTGCTCCATCAACATTGCATTAATGTAGCTTTTCTCGCATCCTCTCTACTGCCTGTGATTTTTCCATTTTATTGGGGGGACAATTTTGCCAATCTGATGGATATAGTAGGTCAAAATTATTTTAATTTACATTTCTTTAAGTATTAGTGATTTAAAGTTCCTTTTTATATGGTTATTGATAATTTTGATTTCTTTCTCTTCTGAAAACCAGTTATTCACTTCCTTTGACTGTTTATCAATTGTGTAACAGAAGAACATTAGATTTTGAAGCCAGACGACCTGGATTCAAGTACTAGTTCTGTCATTTAATACCTGAATGGAATTGAATTAATCATTTAACCTCTCATCTTCAATTTTCTAATCTATAAAATTGGGATTTGGACTAGATGACCTCTATTGTCCCTTGAAGTCTTAAATATATGATCCTATGACCTTCTGGAACCTTAGTACTTCTCCCCACTTTCCACTGAGAGTTTCATTCCTGTCTATCACCAACTTACATGTTTCTGATTTTGAAGTAATTTTACTCTAGAATGGTCAGGGATGAATGGAAACTAACTGTGCCTCCCATCCTCCCATGGAAGTCACTTAACTGCGTCAGTATCCACTTCCTAGAGTTGCTGTGAATATAAATGTGTAAAGGAAATGAGATAATATTTGTAAAGCACGTTGCTAATCTTCTAAGTACTATACAGATGCTAGCTTTTCCTGGCCATTGTAAGCTTGAGGACCTTAATTTAAATACTAACTCTGCTAGCTATGATTTTTAACAAGACATTTGATCTTTCTTGGCCTCAGTTTCTTCATCTGTAATATGAGGGAGTGGGAATTAAATGATCTTTTATGCATGTTAAAGATCGTTTAATCCCATATTTTACATATATGATCTTATGATCTTGCCCAGATCAAAGTAATTCTAAGAGACAGATATGGTTTTAAGGTCCAAATTAGTCAGAAAATAAGAACTTCAGATTTCAAATCTGAAGATGACTTTTTTTATCTGACATCTTCAACAAATCATTTCACTTCTTTCTATGCATCTTATGTCCTATATCATGAGTGTTAGATGCCAGTTTAATTTATTGAACTGCATTACTGTTCAATGATTAATGATCTATTATTAATTTGGAATGTCTTTCAACTTCTCTTTCTTACCTGAAATTTATCATTTCAAGGTTAGTCACTGCCTCCCTTTTAGTTATCTTGCTACAGAAAGTAACTTAACAACAAACAAAATATTATCCTTTTAATTCCTTTCACTTTGACTATGGTTCATTACATAATTGTTTGTTAGTCTTCTCTTTCTTGTGGGCATGAAAACATAGGATATAAGCACAAAGTGTTTTTGAAAATGTGTAATAACTATGACCATGCCAGGGACTACTTTTCCCCCCCAATCTACATTGCACCAGGGATTACTTCTTAAAAGATCTGTGACTTAGAAAGTTGGGTGGCAAATGAGAAACCTACTTTCATATATTTCATATCTCAGAGATTTGGGGGAATTAGGTACTACCAATAGTATAGATACTATAAAAAACAGATGGTTGATGGGCAGGTGGGGTATCCCTCTGAAAAAAGGGAACCAAATGACAAAACCTGAGTGCATATATCATTTCAGTGAGGCAGTCAGGAAATTCAAAAGGAATGTGTTTTACTCTGATACTGGGAAGCTCAGTTCCCAGAACAATTAGTGTTCCCCCTTATGGGCATTTTCTTATCTGAGAAGTTCTTAGTTCAAGGAGGTTAGTCAATTTCCACTAAGTAGGTATTGAAGTATGGGAAAAAGAGCAAAAAATCTCAATATTCATAGATCTATAGCTGGAAAGAACTACAAAGACCATAGCAATGGGACTTAGAGAACAGAGGTGGCACAAACTGAATTCCTTTCATTTCTGAGTCAGCATACTTTTCACTGTGCTATTCTGTTTCACTTTTCAATTTTAGCTTTATTGAGAAGATATCCAATGTAGGTCTTGTTGGAGGCAGAATGGCATAGTAGGTAGAGAGCTGGCCTACATGGCAGGAAGACCTGGGTTCAAGTCTTGCATCTGAAACACATTGGCTATGTGTCCCAGCAAGCCCTCAGTCAACTGTAAGATCACACATACCAATTATTGATCATTATTGCTAAGGGAGTTTCCCCATACCCATGACTTCATAGATTGGGACTCAAAGGAAGCAGATAAACTAAAAAAAATGGCATCTTGAATGTCAAACATAGGATGTTCGAGACAATAGTAAAATTGGACATGTGGGTACTAGCTAACATCTATTACAAAGTTTTGAAGGAATTTAAAGGTAACACTAAAGAATTTTTGGCTAAAATATATAAACATTTTTCATCATAAGTCCTTCAAAGTTGTCTTGGATCATTGTATTGCTAATAATAGCTAAGTCATTCCTGGCTGATCAACTTACAGTATTTCTGTTATTTTGCACACAGTATTAGCTCATATAAATCTTTCTGGATTTTTCTAAGAGCATCTGCTCATCATTTCTTATAGCACAATGATATTCCATCATAATCACATACCATGATTTGTTCAGCCATTCCCCAACTGATGGGTATCCCCTCAATTTCCAATTCTTTGCCCCCAGAAAAGAACTGCTATAAATATTTTTTATATAAATAAGCCTTTTACCTTTTTAAAAAATCTTTCGAATACAGACCTAGCAGTAGTATTGCTAAGTCAAAGAGAATATAGGTTTTTATAACCCTTTGGGCATAGTTCCAAATTGTTCTACAGAATGGTTGAAGCAGTTCACAACTCCAACAACAACTCATTAAAGTCTTGTTTTTTCCCATACCTCCTCCAGCATTTTTCATTTTGCTTTTCTGTCCTAGTAGCCAATCTTAGGGATATGAGGTAGTACCTCAGAAATGTGTTTCTCCAATCATTGATGAGTCAGAGCATTTTTTTTTATATGGCCATAGATAGATTTGATTACTTCATCTGAAAACTGTTCATATTTTTTGATCATTTATCAGAGAATGGCTCTTATTTTTGTAAATTTGACTCAGTTCTCTACATGTTTGAGAAATGAAGCCTTTCTCAGAGAAACTTTCTTCAATTTTTTTTCATGGTTAATATTTCTAACTGTATTTCCCTCCATCCATTTCCCCTACCCCATTTATTCTCTTCTCTTGGTTCTTTCACCTTCTCCCTCCTCAAAAGTGTTTTGTTTCTGACTACATCCTCCAATCTTCCCTCCCTTGTATTATTCCCTCTCCCACTTCTCTTATCCCCTTCTCCTTCTACCTCCTTGTAGGGTAATATAGATTTCCACACCCATATGTTATTCCCTCTTTGAGCCAATCCTTATGATAGTAAGATTCGCTCACTCCCCTTTATCTCCCCAATCTTTCCCTCCACTGTAAAAGCTTGTTTTTGCCTCTTTTATGTGAGATAATTTACCCCATTTGACCTCTCCTTTTCTCTTTCTCTCAGTACTTTACTTTCTTACCCCTTAATTTTATTTTTAAAAATATCATCCCTTCATATTCAACTCATACCTGTGCCCTCTGTATATATGTATTCCTTCTAAGTGTCCTAATAATAAGAAAGTTCTTACAAATTACAAATACTGTCTTCCCATGTAGGAACATAAACAGTTTAACCTTATTAACTCCCTTATGATTCCCCTTTTCTGCTTATCTTTGTATGTTTCTCTTGAGTCTTGTATGTGAAAATCAGATTTTCTATTCAGCTCTGGTCTTTTCATCAAGAAAGCTTGCAAGTTCTTTATTTCATTGAATATCCATTTTTTTTAATCCTTGAAGGATTATACTCAGTTTTGCTGGGTAGGTGATTCTTGGTTGTAATCCTAGCTCCTTTGCCCTCTGGAATACCATATTTCAAGCACTCTGATCCTTTCTTGTAGAAGCTGCTAAATCTAAGGTTATTCTTCTGACTATGGCTCCACAATACTTTAATTGTTTCTTTCTGGCTGCTTGCAATATTTTCTTCTTGATCTGAGAGGTCTGGAATTTGATTACAATATTCCTGTGAGTTTTCATTTGGGGATCTTATTCAGAAGGAGATCAGTGGATTATTTTAATTTTTATTTTATCCTCTGGTTCTAGGGCAGTTTCAGATTTCAGGGCAGTTTTCCTTGACAATTTTTTGAAAGATGATATCTAGACTCTTTTTTAAAAAATAATGACTTTCAGGTAGTCCAATATATTATCTCTCCTAGATCTATTTTCCAGGTCCATTGTTTTTCCAAGGAAATATTTCACATTATCGTCTATTATTTTTTCATTTTTTGGTTTTGTTTTATTGTTTCTTAATTTCTCCTAAAGTCATTTGCTTCCATTTACTCAATTCTAACTTTTAAGGAATTATTTTATTCAGTGAGCTTTTGTACCTCCTTTTCTATTTGACCAGTTCTACTTTTTAAGAAGTTTTTTTCCTTCAATGAATGTTTGTGTCTCTTTTTTTCATTTGGCCAGTTCAGCTTTTTAAGGCATTCTTCTCTTCATTGACATTTTTTGTATGTCTTTTACCGTTTGGCCTAGTCTGGTTTTTAAGGTATTATTTTCTTCAGTACTTTTTGTGTCTCTTTTGCTGAGCTGTTGACTCTTTTTTCATGATTTTCTTGAATCGCTCATTTCTCTTTTCAATT
The DNA here is from genome assembly GCF_028372415.1 of Notamacropus eugenii. NCBI lineage: Eukaryota > Metazoa > Chordata > Mammalia > Diprotodontia > Macropodidae > Notamacropus > Notamacropus eugenii. Next base: position 396,974,092 of record NC_092876.1, read on the forward strand.
TTTCCTCTACTTCTCTCACTTGATTTTTGAAATCCTTTTTGAGCTCTTCCATGGTCTGAGGCCAAATCATATTTTTCTTGGAGGCTTTGGATATAAAAGCTTTGACTTTGTTGTCTTCTTATGAGTGTGTATTTTGAGCTTCCTTGTCACCACAGTAACTTTCTATGGTCAGAATAGTTTTTCTGTTGTTTGTTAATTTTCTCAGCCCATTTCTTGACTTTTAACTTTTTTGTTAAAGAGAGGCTCTGCTTGCAAGTTGTTGGGCACACAGTCCCAAGATTTGGATGTTTTGTATAGCTGTTTCCAAAGATACTTCTAGAGACCTGTAAATTTTCAGTTCTTCTGATGTGGTATGATCTAAGTCAGGCTGTGTAACATGCAGCCTCTGGGTTGCTTATGACCCTCAGGTCACATGTGGCAAGCCACAGGATTTAGGGTGAGCCCATGAAAAATGTAGAGGAAAACATTCTCTGTATGTAGAAGGAAGTCTTTTGGCATTCTGCAAAGGGCAGGCTGTAAGTGACCCATGGGCCACAGACTGTATAGGCATGATCTAAGGAGAGGTATATTTACTCCTCTCCTGGCCTGTTCTCTGGTCTATGAGAGGTCACAAACATTCTTTTCTGCCCTGGAACTGTGGTGATGATCTCTGCTCCACTGTAGCCACAGGTTCGGGTATGCTAGGGCTTCTCTTTATACTGGAACTGTCACCCAGGACTATGACCCAGATCTGAGTATGGGCAAAGCAACAGACTTCTGCCTCAGTGCTAGCAAAGAGACCCCTGTAATAACCTTATGACCAGTTGTTCTACCCCCTTAACATTTGTGGGCTGAGAGCTCCAAAAGCAGCCACTATCACTGCTGATTCAGTGGCTCCCAAGACCTGCTGCTCCTGGTTTGCTAGGGCCTAGTCTCTGTTGGGCAGCCTGCACTGGACTGTTGTCCTCTACTCTTACCCAGGTGCAACAGATCTTTCTTGTCAATCTTCTAAATTGTCTTTGACTGGAAAATTCTTCCACTTTGACCTTTTGTGGGTTCTGCTGTTCTAGGAATTGTTTTATGGCTTTATTTAAAGGTTTTCCATGGGGTTATTGGGAGAGTTCAGGTAGTCACTGACTTTTCTCTACCATCTTGGCTCCCCTGAGGCAATTCTCCAAGGTTATAAATTACCAGAGGATTAGCTGGTCTACCCCAATGCAGGGAATTTACCCTTGGGGCTGCAATGAATGCAGAGGTTTAGATTGAAATAATTACTTAATCACCAACAAAAATACATATATTTCCAGGATCCATAGTCATCATAAGCACTTTTCTACTAAGGTGGAGTGCAGCTCTCTACATACATTGGTAGGTATTCTATATGAGTTGTTGTGGCTGACAAAAATTATCACCTGGCAGTCAGTCTTCTGTTTTGAGCCCAGACTCGTCCTTAGTAAACATGTTATTGCCTATATCTGAATGCTTTCAAGCTTGGTAGGACTTTGTTCTCCACTTACATAGCTTTGGAGAAAACAGGGCTACCTCCATCAATCCCAAGATGAGGCATTTAGTAGAAGACCAATCTTAACAGTCATATAAACATGGCTTCATGGACATGGAAGCTAATTTTGTGGATGAAATATCTGTAAGGAACTTATAAGGAGAAGTTAGGAACATTTGTAGAACTTCCTGATTTTTGGAAATGATGTTTAATTTGAATCAACAAACCTTAAGCATGAAGGAATCATTCTTTAAGGCATCATAGAATACAAAAGAAAAAAAAGAGTCCTTGCCTTCCAGGAGTTTATATTTTACTAAGACTGGGATGACAGCTATAATATGTATACAAATCAATAATTCAAAGGTAATTTGAAATGGGGGAATACTAATAATTGGGTGAGGATTTTGCAAACTCAGATTTCCTTGATGTTTAAAACAACAATACTTAAAGTTAGAAAACGGTGGAACATGCTGGTTTCACTGGCTGATTTTCAATAGTTCAGTCCTGATTTTTATTTTAAGAAATTGCTATTTTTTATAGCTATCCAGATAGATAGATAGATAGACTTAAGCAAAGTAGTTGAAATATAACCCCTGCACCGTCTACTTCCCAGAGTCGTTTAAGGACCCAACTAGATACTCCTTCTGAATAAGATCCCCAAATGAAAACTCACAGGAATATTGTAATCAAATTCCAGACCTCTCAGATCAAGAAGAAAATATTGCAAGCAGCCAGAAAGAAACAATTAAAGTATTGTGGAGCCATAGTCAGAAGAATAACCTTAGATTTAGCAGCTTCTACAAGAAAGGATCAGAGTGCTTGAAATATGATATTCCAGAGGGCAAAAGAGCTAGGATTACAACCAAGAATCACCTACCCAGCAAAACTGAGTGTAATCCTTTAAGGATTAAAAAAAAAATGGATATTCAATGAAATAAAGAACTTGCAAGCTTTCTTGATGAAAAGACCAGAGCTGAATAGAAAATCTGATTTTCAAATACAAGACTCAAGAGAAACATACAAAGGTAAGCAGAGAAGGGGAATCATAAGGGAATTAATAAGGTTAAACTGTTTATGTTCCTACATGGGAAGATAATATTTGTAATTTGTAAGAACTTTCTTATTATTAGGGCACTTAGAAGGAATATATATATATATATATATACAGAGGGCACACGTGTGAGTTGAATATGAAGGGATGATATTTTTAAAAGTAAAATTAAGAGGTAAGAAAGTAATGTACTATCTGTCTGTCTGTCTGTCTGTGTCTGTCTATCTGTCTATCAGAATTATCTAAAGATATTCTCTTTGTCTGTCTGTCTCTGTCTCTCTTTCTCTGTCTCTTTCCTGTCTCTCCTTTCTCTCATTTCTTTCTTGAAAAAAATATAAATATATATGTGCACACACACACAGAGGTAATCCTCAAGCTCAATACCCAGTGAAATCTAGAGTTGAAAGGAAGAAAAACCTCCTGTCTTCATGGAGGAGACACCTGGGTACAACCTTGAAGCTTCCTTCAACAACTGGAAGGATTCTGAAAGGCAAGGATGATGAGGACATGCATTCCAGGCAGAGAAAAGAGCTTTTGCCAATGCACAGAATTAGGAGATGGAAAGCCAAAGGCAGAAAAATTGTAACTAGTAGTCCATTGTGGCCAGAATATAGAACACACGAGAGACTAATACTGGATACGGTAATACTGGAAAGGTAGCCTGGAACCAAATTGTGGTGGGTCTTAAATGTCAGCAAGGAAGTTTGCATTTTTTCCTAGAGAAATAGGGAGCCACTGAAGACTTTTGAGCAGGGATGTAACACTGTCAGATTTGTGCCTTCCAAAGGTTATTTTGAAAACTTTATGGTGGATGGAGGATTGGAGAGGGAGAGAGCCTGGAAGCAGAAGATCCATTTAAGTGGCTATTGCAGTACTCCATATGAGTGGACAGACTTCCATGTGCTTCAGTGTAGCCCTGGGCAAACACAGAAACATCCCACTGTAGTTCAGGAGGGTCCAGATGAGGGCAGTGGCCATGGAAGTGAAAGAAAGGCAATAGATGTTCTTATGGGTAGAATAACAATATGTGCTGACTGATTATATATGGGATTTGAAAGAGAAGGAAGAGGTTAAGATGGTGTTGTGACTATATATAAACCCAGGTGACTAGGATGGTGGTGCCCTCAATAGAAATAGGGAAGTTTGGAACTAAACCCTATTTGATGGGAGAGATGATGAGTATTATTTGGGACATGTTGAATTTAAAATGCTCATGGAACAACCAGGAGGACATGTTCTTTGATGCTGCCATCAGAAATAGCTCCATAGACTGTTTGGACAAGGGGTTTGCCCGAGTATTGAATTTCTCATGCTTGGTATGGTTATATAATCATTTGCTATCTATATTTAACACATTCCCCTATTTGATGCAAAGGTCTCAGTGCTCAGGCAGGTTAGAATATTACCCATCATTTTTTAAAAAATTCAGTATGTTCAGCTACAGTCATAAGACTGGTCCAGGACCTTGTTAGCTCTTCTCTGACTTTCTATTAACTCATATCCAAATGTTTAACTCTACTGTATTTTATGCTTGTTTCTGGGAGATTGCTGCCACCCACTGGGGACTGACTTTGATTCAGCCACAGCTAAGCCTGATTGCCTAGAGTAGCAGAGGCTTATGGAATATAGGTAACAGCAAATCCCAGAACGGCCTTAACAGCACAGTTTTATGATTACTTATGACTAATGTGGGTTCCCTACCCTGACATCTGAATTTCCGACAGCACAGCTCAAGAACCAGATCTGTTTCAAATAGGAAAGTCCAGTTTCAGTTACTGCTTTCTTCCTCATGTTTCTAAATATCTGCAGCCCTGGTTTCATTATTCAGAACAACTAATGCTATATACTAGGACCTCAACCTGTTTTTCAGTGTGTGTGGACTCCTTTGGCAGTCTGGTGAAACCTATGGACACCTCACAATAATGTTTAAAAATGCATAAAATCAATAAGATTACAAAGAAAACCAATTATATTAAATTAGCTATCCAAAAAATTTTTCAAAAAGGACTCCAAATTAAGAACTCTTGCACCTACAAATTTATGACGATCAGTAAGTAGTCCAATTCCAAACTGCTGCCACAGCTCCAACCTCTAGCCTCCTTTACTCTTTTTTTCTTACACTAATACATTATTGAGCCCAGTGCATTCCAAACCCACTTCTCCCAATTCCCACCTTCCCCAGGGATTTTTTTCATAGGGAAAAAATTAATTCATCAGGGTGGCACAATAGAAAGAGCAGTGACTCTGGAGTTAGAAGACCTCAAATCTCTCTTTTGATGTTCTCTACATGTATCACTCTATATGTATGACATTGGACAAACCATTCAGCATCATTTAACCTCAGTTTCCTCATCTGTAAAATGAGGGAATTGGTCTGTGAGGTCCGTTTTAGATCTCTGATTCTAATCAAAAGTTTGTAACATAAAATCTGCCTATGGTATTATAGATAGCTTGCAGACTTACCAAGTCAGCTTAATTACCTAGTTCCTTTTCAACATCGGTTTGGGGTCAGTCCCTGCACCACACAGGGCACTTGACGTCTTGGGTCAGAAGAAAATGAGTCTTTTCTTCTTCCACACGTCCTATCCAATTTTGTTTCTTCATCCCATGATCAATGTGGGATGTGTGACTAGTTTCTCCTGATTTTGGTTTCCTATGTTCAGCATGTTGAAAAGCTAAAAAAATTTATCAAATGGTCAATTAGTAGTATCTATAGAAACCAATCTGGCCACAGACCCTTTATCCACATCTACCCATGTGATCTGAATTTTCACTGACCAAAATCACCAATTTCTTCTCCTCCCCAGTGCTGAGAAAGTTGAAAATATCACCATACCAAATGTAATAACATTTTCCTTATCACTCAAAAAGATAAATTCAACCCAATACTCTGTTCACATCTACATTCATGATTTTATCTAACATACAAGCTCTGGTACCTTTGTGAGAAGGAAAGATGTGCTGATTGGGTTTGTCAATTGGATTATAGAAAGCTAAATTACCAGTGCAATCTTATTTTTAAAAGGTGTCTGTCTAGAGAGCAGGCTAAGTAGAAAACAATGGATGCTTGCTTCAGGTCTACGTTCAGCAGCTGTTCCTTTTTCTACACAGCTGTAGCTAGACTGGACTGTGCATTAGAGCTGCATGCTTGAAGTGGTGGGCAAGCTAAAGCAGACCCACAGCTGCATGTGGCATAGTGATTTTTCTTTTTTCTTCTTCCCTTTGGTTAGAGGAGAAGCATCAGGATCTTTCCCTGGTACTGATATTCATGGCTTGGCTTTTGGGGGCCCTGAAGGGAACAGTGTTGAGAGCTGATAGTGCTGGAAGTGTCATCTCATAAATATGGGGTGTAGCAGCCAAGATGGAGTAACAGCGCAGACTTTCTAGAGTGCTCTGCTCAAGCCCAGCCAAATACCTGTAAAAAATGACTCTAAACAAATTCTGGAGCTGCAGAACCCACAGAATGACAGAGCGAAGCAAATATCCAGCCTAAGACAACCTGGAAGATTGCCAGGAAGTGTCTGTCACACCACACTGGGAGCAGAGTGCAGTCCAGGGTGGACCACACTGAGGGGACCTGAGCATGCCTTGGTGGGACTGAATCTCTCATACCTGTGATGGTTTTCAGACTTCATGATCTCAAAATACTGAGGACAAATTGGAAGGTCAGTGGAAAAAATCTGCGGGACCTGTGTGAGAGAGTAGAGTGGTCAGACACCCAGCCCCAGGGTGGCTGGAGGGGGTGGAGGAACCTGCAGCAGCCACAGCGGCAGCAGGGACAGCTGCAGCTACTGCTTCTGGAGCTCTAGGCCCCAGATTGTGGGGGGATCAAGCGGCTGACAGTACACTCCCCACCCCCACTGGAAGCAGAGAACTGCCTTGACAAAGAGCTCACAAGTCAAATAAATGACTGGAGAAATGAGCAAAAGCCAGAAAAGCAATCAGAGTATAGAATCTTACTTTGGTGACAAGGAAGACCAAAACATGCAAACAGAAGACAACAAAGTCAAAGCTCCTCCATCCAAATTGGTCTCAGGCCATGGAAGAGCTGAAAAAGGATTTTGAAAATCAAGTAACAGAAGCAGAGCAAAAATTGGGAAGAGAAATGAGAAGAGTGACGCAAGAAAATCAGGAAAAACGAGTCAACTGCTCGCTAAAGGAGACCCCCAAAAATGCTGAAGAAAATAACACTTTAAAAAATAGACAAACCGGAATGACAAAGAGATTCAAAAATCCACTGAGGAAACTAATGCCCTAAAAAGCAGAATTGGCCAGATGGAAAAGGAGATCCAAAAGCTCACTGAAAAAATAATTCCTTAAAGATTAGAATGGAGCAGACACAAGCTAATGGCTTTATGAAAACTCAAGAAATTATAAAACATAAATATGGGGTTCATGCATTAAATATGTCTTGACATGACCTGTGAATGGATGTGATTGCCAGTACTAGTTAATGAATTAGTACGCATTATCTATCAGTGTGAGGGTCAGCAGTCTGTGCACATGTTTGTGGGAAGCTGCTCAGATATACATCTCTGGTAAAGTGTATGGGAATGTTTGCCTTGTCCTTCACTCAAGACTTGAAAGGGGTGTGTGTTTCTGTGTGTGTGTGTGTGTGTGTGTGTGTGTGGTGAGGCAGGAGTAACTCCTGAGTCAATGTGCCTTGTGGCTGCCTCTTTGGGAGTATGTAGATAAATTTTGGGACAAGAGAAGGTTCACATTATCTTCATCAATTTCCTTTTCCTTCTTCTTCTTCTTCTTCTTCTTCTTCTTCTTCTTCTTCTTCTTCTTCTTCTTCTCCTTCTCCTCCTCCTTCTCCTCCTCCTCCTGCTCTCTCTCTCTCTCCCCTCTTTTCCCCTTCCTCTATCCAGCTCTCTTTCCTTCCTCTTTCTTCCCTCTTCTACTCCCCCCTCCTACTCTTTCTCAAATATATATATATTACACATATTATAAAATGCATATTATATGTATATATAATACGCATCTTATATTCACCTAGTTATTTACATGTTGTTTTCCTCATTATAATTTTTTGGGGATTCTTCTTGAAGGCAGAAACCATGTTTTTGCATTTCTTTGTATCACCAGTGCTTAGCACAGTGTCTGGAAAATGCTTATTGACTAAAAGATACTTGTTGACTGATTAAGAGTTCTAGGTCTTGAGCTGGTGTTGGGGGGTCATGATGACAAAGCATTCACATATTGTTTTAGACAGTTCTAAATGGCAAAAGAAAAGTCCTAGGTGAAAGGTGATAGACCCAGGATTGGGGCCTGAGAGTTAGGTGTAGAATGCTATTGTAACATTATCCTTCAAGTACTATTCTTTTTAGACACTAGGTGTCAGTAAGTACTCTCTAAAACTTGAACAATCTTTACACTGCACTTACTTCTGTAACCTGCAACCTTGAAGACCCTTCTTTGACCACTGGAGACACAACAATAATAACAAATCATCAGGATACTGTCTCTTTTATAGATCTGATGGATTCAGATGTTCTATCATTCTTTAGTACATCCTGGCAGGAAATAAATAATATTGCCACTTAGGCAATAGATGTATGGTACATCATGTCTAGGATCATATATCTACAGTCAGAAAGAGCTCCAGAGGTGGGCCAGTCAAATTCCCTCATTTCACAGTTGAGGAAACACATCTAGGATGACTTGCCCAAAATTACACAGGTAATAGGCGTCAGAGGATTTGAATTCACTCCTCTGACTCCAGAATTAAAGATCTTTTTACTGTCTCATGAAAACATCTGGGTATAAACATAGTGGGAAATGTAAGAAATCTCTGTTTTAAATGCCTTGATCTTATTAACTTAGAATGAAATCAGGCCACATTCTCAAGTTTCTATAGACAGAGGAGATCCTCAGAGAAAGGGAATTCCTCTTTAATTATCTCCTAATCTATACTTTTAAAATCCAGGAATGGCTTGAGAAAACAGAGACAGTGTAATGTTTTAAAAAGCGGCCCAGACTCGATGTTAGATGTGTTGATTTCCAGATATGACTTTGCTACTAATTAGTTGTGTGATCTCAGACAAGTCACTTAACCTCTTTTAGTCTCAATTTCTTCAAGGGTAAAATGAGATGTTTGGACCAGATGTTCTCCTCTAGTTTTTCTCTGATAGTGCTTTCCATTTCTAAGAGAGAGCCAACACTATTTTATAATTTAAAAAATCTCATAAATGGTAAAAAATTTAAATTGCTCACAAAGTCTCATTTTCTGAGCATATAGAAAAAAAGATAACATTTCAGATAGAAGATGCAAGTCTCTGGAAGAAAAAAAAACCCAAACCTTTAAAAAATAATCTTATGTCAGACATTTGGTTGCCCTTCCAATGCAGTGTTGAAGTGGAAAAGTACTAGATTAGGAACCAGAAATGCTGTGCTCTACTTTCAGCTCTACAATTTTCTGACTGTGAGAAGGCTAAGATGATTTAGGCTTGGATCTTGGTGACGAGACTTGCTTCCTTTGTGACCTTAGGCAGATCACAACCTCTCAGGTCCTTAAATTCCTTCTCTGTGAAATGAGAGGATAAAACTAGATAATTTTTAAGATATCTCCTCAACTCTAAATTTTAGGATCCTATGACCATACACAAGCCACTTCACTCCAGTTGTTAGACTTATAAAATGAGGACTACGATACCTGCTATAAGGAAAAGATGAATGTATTTTGGAAAGAGTTATGTAAGTGTAAGAATGAGAGTTAATTAATTACCTTACCCCTTCTAAAGTATCTAAAAATATTAGCAGGATATCTTGATATATTAACTCTTCTCAATTTAATCAATCATAATCTTTAGACTTATTGTGGAAAAAGATCTTAGTGATACTGATGTCCTTGAAATCAGTTGGATGAAGGGCAGTGTTTCTGCACAGATTGGTTGGGGGAAACTTGATCATTATGCTCTATGGATTCTATGTAAGAGCATACCACACTAGACCCAAGAAGAGCACTGGAGTATCTGGAAGCATAGGGTAGAAGACTTTCAGCCAAGCCCTTGAGAAGGAATCACTTGTAGGGGGCAGAGGAGAACCTGGTCTTGGCCTTGGTCATCCATTTCCTTTTGGACAGAGGAAGATTTTGTGACCAAAGATCAGAGAATCTGGACTTTTTATTTGCTTCCTCTCAGCATCTCCAGGGAAAGAGAGATAGAGGCAGTGTCTGTATTGAAAGCTGAGGACAAACTAAATGCATGAAGGGAAGTTAGCTTCAAGACTCCCATACGGAACTTAACAGAAAGCTTTAGCATGCTGAAAGGAAATTTCAGTGAGTATTTCCAAATGGCGGAAAAAAGATGGCTAGTGACAGGGAGTTGAGAGATGTTCCTTTGCCATATGGAGCTTCTAAACTTGAGACCACTTTTCCTTGAATTGGTAAGAGAGTGTGTCATAGACTTGGGTAATGTTATATACCAACAGTTCTTACTATATCACCACAATAAATACCTCTTTCTAAAACCCAATTAAATCTAGTTGATTAATTAATATCAACTGATAATTGTGGGAGCATAATAGCAGGGTTCACAATACTATAGCATTATAACAATATCATTATTTTCTTAAGTGTACCTCTAGAACTTTGGGGAGGGGTTGGAGAGATATAGTAGCCACTCTGAGCATCCAGCCTTCAAGTGGAGGTTAAGAGAGTAAATCAGAAACCACATGCACTGCACATTATGATGAATTAAAGGTTATGAAGAGGTAGAGTGTATACTTCTTGAGCATAGGAACTATTTTTCATTTTTGTCTATATCACCACTACCTTACACAGTGCCTGACCCATAGTAGTTACTGTTGTTGTTACAGTTTTTTTTTTCATGGAAAATATGATTGCATAAACATGGATTAATTTAAGAAGGTATTAGAATTATTTAATAATAACATTTCTCCAATGAAGGAATCTGATATGAATCTCATATTCCTCAAGTACTGAAGATGAAACTCTTACCAGGCATACCCAGCCAGGATTAAAACTCTCATAGTGTCTCTCTGATTTGTTTGGGTTGGATTGGTTGGGTATTTATTATTTTGGCATTCAAAACTGGTTTAAGGGATACCATATTCTCTTTTAAAAGAGATCAGAGTGTTTATCCTTCAGGTTTGTCTTCATTGGTGAAATAGTGGAAACTTTCACAGAATGTCTGCATCAGTTTTGTGATGTATTCCATAAGAAATCTTTGGTTCTAAGAATTCTTTAGTTATAACCAAAGAGTAAATCTTTGGTTATTTAAAGCAGAAAAGGTTTAAAGGTCTTATGATTCTCTAAAAGATTTTCTTTGAAAAATTTGAGATACTTGAAATATCCAATCTGTAACTCATCACAACCTTGTGTAGGACCGTTACTCATTGATGATTAAAAATTGGACAGATTATAATTAAAGACATTTGCATTTATTTGTTTTAATTTTTTCCATGTTAAACCTATGAATTTCTCTTCACTCATTATAAGCAGACCTCATTTTATTGCTCTTTGATTTATTGCACTTCACAGATATTGCATTTTTTACAAATTGAAGATGTGTGTCAACCCTCAGTTGAACAAGTCTATCAGCATCATTTTTTCCAACAGCAGGTGCTCACATGGTGTCTCTGTGTCACATTTTGGTAATTCTGGCAATATTTCTTTTTTTTATTATTTTTTTAAATTTTTTAAAAAAAATTATTTATTTAACTTTTAACATTCATTTTCACAAAATTTTGGGTTCCGAATTTTCTCCCCATTTGTCCCCTCCCCCCACCCCTAAACATTGAGCATTCTAATTACCCCTATCACCAATATGCCCTCTCTTCTATCATCCCTCCCTTCCCTAGTTCCTATCTTCTCTTTTGTCCTATAGGGCCAGATAACTTTCTATACCCCTTTACCTGTATTTCTTATTTCCTAATAGCAGGAACAGTACTCGACAATTGTTCCTAAAACTTTGAGTTCCAACTTCTCTTCATCCCTCCCTCCCCACCCATTCCCTTTGGGAAGGCAAGTAATTCAATATAGGCCATATCTGTATAGTTTTGCAAATGACTTCCATAATAGTCGTGTTGTGTAAGACTAACTATATTTCCCTCCATCCTATCCTGCCCCTCATTGCTTCTGTTCTCTCTTTGGATCCTATTCCTCCCCAGGAGTGTTGACTTCCAATTGCTCCCTCCTCCCATTGCCCTCCCTTCCATCATCCCCCCCAACCCTGCTTATCCCCTTCACCCCCACTTTCCTGTATTGTAAGATAGGTTTTCATACCAAAATGAGTGTGCATTTTATTCCTTCCTTTAGTCGAATGTGATGAGAGTAAACTTCATGTTTTTCTCTCACCTCCCCCCTTCTTCCCTCCACTGAAAATCTTTTGCTTGCCTCTTTTATGAGAGATAATTTGCCCCATTCCATTTCTCCCTTTCTCCTCCCAATATATTTCTCTCTCACCCCTTAATTTCATTTTTTAAAGATATGATCCCATCCTATTCAATTCACTCTGTGCTCTTTGTCTCTGTGTGTGCGTGTATGAGTGTGTGTGTGTGTGTGTGTGTGTAATCCCACCCACTACCCAGATACTGAAAAGTTTCAAGAGTTACAAATATTGTCTTTCCATGTAGGAAAGTAAACAGTTCAAATTTTGTAAGTCCTTTATGACTTCTCTTTGCTGTTTACCTTTTCATGCTTCTCTTCACTCTTGTGTTTGAAAGTCAAATTTTCTTTTCAGCTCTGGTCTTTTCCTCAAGAATGCTTGAAAGTCCTCTATTTCATTGAAAGACCAATTTTTCCCCTGAAGTATTATACTCAGTTTTGCTGGGTAGGTGATTCTTGGTTTTAGTCCTCGTTCCTTTGACTTCTGGAATATCCTATTCCATGCCCTTTGATCCTTTAATATAGAAGCTGCTAGATCTTGTGTTATCCTGATTGTATTTCCACAATACTTGAATTGTTTCTTTCTAGCTGCTTGCAATATTTTCTCCTTGACCAGGGAACTCTGGAATTTGGCCACAATGTTCCTAGGAGTTTCTCTTTTTGGATCTCTTTCAGATGGTGATCTGTGGATTCCTTGAATACTTATTTTGCCCTCTGGTTCGAGACTCTCAGGGCAGTTTTCCTTGATAATTTCATGAAAGATGATATCTAGGCTCTTCTTTTGATCATGGCTTTCAGGTAGTCCCATAATTTTTAAATTGTCTCTCCTGGGTCTATTTTCCAGGTCAGTTGTTTTTCCCATGAGATATTTCACATGATCTTCCATTTTTTCATTCTTTTGGTTTTGTTTTGTGATTTCTTGGTTTTTCTTAAAGTCATTAGCCTCCATCTGTTCCATTCTAATTTTGAAAGAACTATTTTCTTCAGTGAGCTTTTGAACCTCCTTTTCCATTTGGCCAATTCTGCTTTTTAAGGCATTCTTCTCCTCGTTGGCTTTTTGAACCTCTTTTGCCAATTGAGTTAGCCTATTTTTCAAGGTGTTAATTTCTTCAGCATTTTTTTGGGTCTCCTTTAGCAAGGTGTGGACCTGCTTTTCATGCTTTTCTTACATCTCTCTCATTTCTCTTCCTAGTTTTTCCTCCACCTCTCTAACTTGATTTTCAAAATCCTTTTTGAGCTCTTCCATGGCCTGAGCCCACTTAATATTTATTCTGGATGTTTGGATTGCAGCAGCCTTGACTTCTGTGTCTTTCCCTGATGGTAAGCCTTGTTCTTCCTCACAGATGAGGGTGGGATGGGAGGAGATATCTGTTCACCAAGAAAGTAATCTTCTATGGTCTTATTTTTTTTCCCTTTTCTAGGCATTTTCCCAGACAGTGACTTGACTTCTGAGTGTCCTCTCCACACCCACCTGGCCTCCAGATCCACCCAGCTAGTGCTTGGGGTCTGAGATTCAAATGGTGCTTCCCAGCCTCAGGACTTTGGGTGGGGGCAGGGCTGCTATTCAGTGTGGGATGAAGTTCAGCTGTTCAGATGGGGGCAGGGCTGCCACCCAGGCTCAGTTCCCTCAGTGGGTTTATGCGGAGAACTTCAACAATGGATCCGAGCTCCTGCCTGCTTTGGGAGCCCTTGTCTGCTGCTGCCTCTGCTGCTGCCTCCCAAGGGGGCCTGAGTTATGGGGACACCCCACTCCCCTCTTGGTGAGCCAAAAAGACTCTCTCACTGACCTTTAGTGCCTGTGGGTGGAGGGACCTGTGTGGCTCCTGGAGATTCTGTCCCTGAAGCCTGCTCAGATCTGCTCCTCTTGGTGCCACGCAGCCAAGGCAGGGCTATGCTCTGCTCCGGGTCCCGTGTGCGATGGACCTTTGGTGTCAGTTTTTCAGGTCTCTCTGGAACAGAAATCTCCTCCACTCTGTTGTTCTGTGGCTTCTGCTGCTCCAGAATTTGTTGGGAGTTCTTCTTTACAGGTATTTTATGGGCTGTGGGTTTGGAGCTAGCATATGTGTATCTTTCTACTCTGCCATCTTGGCTTCTCTCTGGCAATATTTCAAACATTTTCATTATTATCATATCTGTTACAGTGATCTGTGATCTTTAATATTATTATTATATGTTATTATTATAATTGTTTTGTGATGCCATGGATTGTGTGCACATAAGATTGAGAATTTGTAAAGGCAACCACCCTGGCCAAGGCATGGAACCCCTCAGTGCTCTAGTTAATTCTCCAAGACTATAAGTTGCAGAGAAGGTGTTAACCTGCATTGGTAGAGGGAATTTTCTCATCCTGGAGTTCCCTCTGAGATCCCAATGAAATCCCATTGATATACCCAGGATGGCTGCTAGCACAGGTTCTTAAAACTGCTTCTCTAGGAAAGATAGCTGTTTAAGAGATCAACAATCTTTTTAAAACACATTTACTAGTTCAGGGGAAAAGCCAGAACTTCAGAGAAAATACAAACAGAGAAATGTGTGTGTTCATCCTTCATTGCTGAAGAAGACCATGTCATTGGAGAAATAATGGCATGACTTTCACTTGACTTTGTTTCTGAGTGAGGGAGGGCTGTGCAGATCACCAGCCTCACTCTTGCTCCAGAGCCATCTGAATCCAGTGACCAGATATTCATCAGGATGACTGGAGATGACCCAGGATGAGGCAATTGGGTTAAGTGACTTGCCCAAGGTCACACAGCTAGTGAGTGTCAAGTGTCTGAGGTGAGATTTGAACTCAAGTTCTCCTGACTACTACACTGGTGCTCTATCCACTGTATCACCTAGCTGCCCCCTAAGCACAGAAAGAAAGATCAACAGGCAGGGCTCTACTGCCAGAATGAAAGCAATATTGCTATACACTTTACACTTTACATACATCCCTGGATCAAGAGAGTCTTTACATCTGAGCAATAGGGGAGCTCTGAACATATGGCCACTCAGAATCTCAACCAGGGAATCACAAGATTCTTCTCATAAGTGAGCCCCCAAAGCAAAATACCAACTCAGGCTATGTATACACTTTTAAGAGCCAGAAGGCATCACAACCCCTAATTAGAAATTAGCAAAAGATGTGAAAGCCTTCCTATAAGCAAGCCTCCCCTAAGCAAGTTTCCCTTAATGGACTCCACATGAAGCCTTTTAATGGGTGGGGAAGATCTTAAATCCCATTAACATTACAGAATTTAATCGAAAAGTGTTGTATGTGTTCTGACTGCTTTACTGATTGTCTGTTTTCTGGTCTCTCTTCCTCTCCTCAGGCCTCCCTATTCCCTGAGATACAGTAATATTGAAATTGCACTAATTAATAATCCTACAATGGCCTCCAAGTGTTCAAGTGAAAGGAAGAATTAATCTATGTAGTAAACTTTATTGTTGTTTCATTTTAAGAAATTGCCATAGCCACTCCACTCTTCATCAACCATCGTCCTGATCAGCCAGCAGCCATCAACACTGAGTTAAAGCCCTCCACAAGCAAAAATATTACATCTTGCTGAAAACTCAGGTGGTGGTTAGCATTTATTTTTTTAGCAGTAAAGCATTTTGAAATGAAGGCATGTACATAGGCTTGTTTTTTTAGACATAACATAATTGCACACAATAGACAATAGTAGGGTGTAAATATAACTTTTATATGCAGTGGGAAATCAAAAAATGTGTGTGATTTGTTTTATTGCAATATTTGCTTTATTGTTGTGGTCTGGAACCAAATCCACACAGTTATGCCTGTATGTACTGGGGTATTTGGGACTAGTTTAGAGTTTTACTTGTTATGCAAGTTCACTTCCCCACACCCAAATACAGCTTCTGGCTGTACAGTATACTCCAGTAATTACTTAACTTTGGTTGCTAGGCTGTTTTCATATTGGAAAACAAAACAAAGCTTACACAAAAACTCCCCAACTCCCCTGTTGCTCTCATTTATATAGGATTTTGAGGAGTAGCATGTCATAGTAGACAAAACATTGACCTTGGAGTCAAGAAGACCTGAATTCAAGGTCACATACCTATTGCGTAACCCTGGCCAAGGCATGGAACCCCTCGGTGCTCTAGTTAATTCTCCAAGACTATAAGTTGCAGAGAAGGTGTTAACCTGCATTGGTAGAGGGAATTTTCTCATCCTGGAGTTCCCTCTGAGATCCCAATGAAATCCCAGTTTCAGTCCCTATCCCTCTTTAAAAGTTTACCAAGTATTATCTTTATACCAACACTGTGAAGGAGATAGTATAATTCTTTGCAAATTAACTGATATTTCTCTAATGCTTTAAGAATTTCAAAGTGCTTAACATAAATTATCTCAGCTGATGCTTAAAATGATCTTATAGCATATTACCCTTACTTTAAAGGTAATGAAATAGGAGAGGGAAGGAAAAAAAAGAAGAAAAAAAATACATGATAATTTTGTTTTATATTTGAAAGAATAACAAGTTATGCATAGTAGATTTGCAGTTTCCTGTACAATCATAATTTTTTTATCATAGTATGTTATGGAAATGCTTGTCTTATTTCATAAATTAAAAATAACATAAAGTAAATAGCCTGAAAGAGGTTAAATGACATTTCCAGGGAGCATCTGCTATGCATAGACCACTGTCCTGGGCACTTGGGGTAAAAGGAACTTGAGATAAGACATAACCCTTGTATGTAAAGAGCTAATAGTTGCAATCTAGCAGGAACAAATGGTCTACTAAGACATAGAAACAGCTATGAAACTTTAGACCCAAGGGCATCCTTAGGTAAAAATGGAATAGTAGGCAAATTTTATTGCCTATGAACCTTTTCTGAATGTATCCTCTCTCCTCCCCCTAACAGTATGTAATTTTGTTACTACTCACTTATTATTAATTTGCCCAAGATCACTGATAAACACACATAGAGTCATATCAATAGAGCTTAGCCAAGTCACTTCAATGAAAAACTCTAATTCTTTTAGGTCTAGAATTCAAATGATAAAGTTATCCCTAGGTTAGTTAGCAGGCTACCTGAATTTTCATTGAGTGAACATAAACCCTCAAGCAAACAACTATGAATTAATTGAACTCCACATTAACTCTGTTTTATTGGCTACATCTCAGGCTTTCAAGAGGCCACATTCATACATATCATCAGCCACATGGTGGTTTGTCACCTTTGAATATAAATACCAACCCACGTCATGCTATGACTGTGCAAATCAGATTGAGTTTTCCACTTTAACCTATCAAGGCAAAACTTTCCAAATTCAATCCAAGTTCCAAATCATATATTAAAAGTCTACTATCTACAAGATATCGTGCTTGACACTAGGGATACAAGGTTAAAATTACAAACATTTCCTTCCCTAAAGAAGTATATGTGGATATATCTATCGACAGCAGGATTAGTGGATTGGTGTATGCAGTTCAGTGTAAAAGGTGGGATCACTGAGGCTATCTCAGACCAAAAGCAAATTTTTGGCAGGTGACATACTGTGAAATTGAATGCCATGGTTTGTTGACACACAAAGATCATAGATTTAGAACTTGAAGGAACCTTAGAGATTATCTGTTCCAGCTCTTTCCTTTTTGAGAAAACTGAGATATAGGAAGGGAAAATACTTGTGCAAGGTCACAGAGGTAGGAAATAACAAAGACCAGAAATTTAAATCCAAGTCCTCCTATGATGAATTTAGCATTCTTGCCACCACATCTCATGATGCCTTTAAACACAACGAGATTTTTATATTGAGAAGGTTGTCACCATCCAAATGTTTAATACACATTTCAAAGACTTGAGTCACTGGTAACTAAAATGGAATGTAGCCCCAAATGACAGATGGGATTAAAAAGAAAATTTAGTTCTTCAGGTGACTTTGGATTGAAGTCACTGAATTACATTGAGCAGTTATGTGGTATAATGGATAGAGACAAGAAGAATTATCTTCATGAGTTCAAATCTGGCCTCAGACATTTACTAGCTGTGACACTGGGCAAGTCACTTAGCCCTGTTTGCCTCAGTTTCCTCATCTATAAAATGATCTGAAGAGAGAAACGGCAAACCACTTTGCCAAGTCCCTTTGTACCTTTGCCAAGAAAACTCCAAACAGGTTCACAGAGTCAGATCAGACTGAGAATGACTGAACAAATGGTAGCTTTGTGGAGTGTTATCCTTGAGCTAATTGAAAGAAAGCTTAGGACATTCTGGAATGCAAGGAGGAAATTAACTCCTAGGCCTTCTTTTTTTTCCACCCGTAGCTTTAATTTTTTCTCTAAGATTCAGCTTTACTCTCTCAAGTTTCCCTTCTCTTGTTCCTTGCCCCAGAACAGGGAGAAAAAATGTAATGATCATCTTTTAAGTTTTATTGGTTGGTTGTTATATTTTGTTCTGGAAGAGGACATCACTATATTAGAGAAAATGACATCACTATATTAGAGTCAAGTTATAGTACTTCTGACTATGGCAAATCAGACCCAAACTATCTTGGAATGATCTATCCTATCATAGGTCAGGCAGAAATAGTCCATATATACGTTTGGGTGGATTTTCTAAATTTGCACATCTCATATTTCTTTTGAGCTAATTCAATTCTGCTTTGCTCATAGAGCACAATACCTTCTCTGATAAGGGCACACCATGCTGGACAGTTCTATGCCAGTGTTTCCCATGTCACAAATCAATTCCAAAATTCTTAAGAGAGACCTTGAGAATGTCCTTATATCTCTTCTTCTGACCACCATGTGAGTGCTTGCCCTATGTGAGTTCTCCATAAAATAGTCTTTTAGGCAAGCATATGTTTTGCATTGGAATGATGTGGCCAGCCCATTATAGTTGCACTTTGGGTGGTAGAGTTTGAATTCTTGGCAGTTTAGGTCAAAAAAAGATTTCAGCGTCTGGTACCTTATCCTGGCAGGTGATCTTCAGAATCTTCCTAAGATAATCCAAAAGGAAGTGATTCAGTTTCCTGGCATGGCACTGGTAGACTGTCCATGTTCCACAGGTGTACAACAGTGAGGTCACCACAACAGCTCCACAGGGCTTCAGTTTGGTAGTCAATCTCGTACTCTGATAACAAAATTCGGACTATGTATCTGTCTCTTAAATATAGAGATTTTATTTGTTTGCCTTTTTTCCAGTCCTCCATAGACTTATTCATTATTGAAAGCTATCTGGAAGAGGACGGTTTTATTTGGTCACGTGGAGTTGATTCTTCTTGAGTATTCTCCTTAGAACACGCCTTTGTGTTAAGGTACCTCTCTTCGGGAGTTAATGTGGCAGCAATTCCAAATATTGATATTAAAAACTTGCTTGAAAATTGAGTATTCCTTTACAAAATATGCGTATATTCACATATTTCATCGGGTTAACACTATACAAAATTCAGATTTTTTTTTAGGTGGATTCTATGCATGCAATGTAGAGAATTAAAGCAATAATCCAGGTAATCAAGCCACATAAGCACAATCACAGTTATTCTTGTTTAAAGGTAATTCAGGTAATATTATTTTGGCATGAATTATTGGAATGATTGCTGTAATTTTCCACTTCTCTTTAAATGTGTAGTTACAACCTTGAAGTACAATCAGGATATATTCCTCTTGACTTGTTAACCCCCCAAAGGGAAGCCTGTGATTTGCCTAAATTTTGCAAAGAGTAAAGTCATTTTTGAGATGATATCAGCTATGAAGTGTTCCAAGTCAAGGTATTACAGGAATGGTTTTATCCTCTTTTTTGCAACTGGTAGTAAGTTAGATACTACTAGTGGTACATTGACTCAAGTATTATTTAGTAATTTACAGTTAGTGATGGTCCAGTAACTTTCATGGTCTCTGAATCCCTCCTGCCCCTCATCTCTGGTTGCTTTAGAGCAGTACAGCTAAAAAGAAAAGGGCATCATTGACTACCTGGCTCACCCTACTACCTCACAAGGTTTCTAAATGAGTAAAAGAAAAGTTCAAAAAAGCACTTGGGGATTTCGAAAAGCCATTTCTGAGCCAACAGATTAAGCTCGACATGTGGTTCTGAAGGTTATGAAGCTAAGTTTCTGTAAGCTAGCATTTGTGATGATTCCCAGGAGAGAAATTTCCTTGGATATAATATCAGTTTTCGAGGTAAAGAATTCAAATGTCAGGAGACTGACTCATAATGGTCACTTATTTTACAATTCCTGAATCTTGAGTTGTAATTTCAATAGCACATAAGAATTAGGAGGTATTTTAAAATGTGTCCCATGATCTTTTGGAAAAATGGTTGAATAGCCTATTTTTTTCTACTTAAAATGTCAGTAAAGCAGACACTGAGACAGAAAGCCAAGAGGTCTTTGTTGCTTCTAATAACACTGGTAAGTGCTCTGAACTGTACTGGCAGAAGTACTAAGGACTGGTACTTAGAAATGTGGTCATCAGTGAGAGAATATTGTTTTTTGGGAAATGGCATTTACGTTTTCATGCTTTAATATCTCAAGTTTATTGGAACAAAGGTATTAGTTACATATACATATTGTTTATGTTTGTTTTTGTTCAGTGTTTCTATCTTTTCCAAAGACAGAGCTATCCTGCCCTTCCCCTCCTCTCCCTGCCTCTCCCCTCTTTCTCTGGGAAAAATAAACCAAACCAAACATAATACCTACTTTAAATTTGAACTTTAATGGGCCTGTGATCTCATCTCCATGAGCTTCTTCCCAAAGGTATAGATCAAAATCTAATTCTGTTTTCCCATCTTGGGTGAATCTTGCCCTTATCTTTCATACAGGATCTGCCCAGTATGATAGAGGTTTTTTTTTCATCTTTTTTTAAATTCCATTTTTCCAGTGGAACTTTTGAGCTGTCTATCTTTTATCTCTCGCTCCCTTTTTTATATGATTGTCCAACTTTCTTTTCCAAGCACATATTTCATCTCCAAGATACCTTATACCAAAACAAAACTCAATTTCTCTTATATCAGGGGTGATTTGAAGAACTCATACTTGGTCTTATGAATCCTCTGATCAATAAGATGTTTTTTCAGAGTTTTAGAAGGGGACACTGCCCCAAAGAGCTAGAAACACACTTTATTCCCCCTTTGTGATTGATCCTAAGTGACTGAGTGGACTCAAAGATGATTGGCAACTGAGAGAGGTGGAAAAAACCAACAACAAATAAACAACTCTTGCTAGAGCAATCTCACTCCTCTGTGGTTGGGTACAGAAGTATGAAAAAGCTGTTTCAACCTTGGAACACTTTTCCTTAGATTTTTCTTTGAGTCTGGAATTAATCAAGGTGAGAATGAAGGGGATTTCCCTCCAGTTTCTTCCTCTTTCCTCCAGAAGCAATGATGACTTACGGAAGAAACACATGCCAGTGGGAGATGTGCTTGCCTAGGTGAGCTGGAGACTGGAGTTTCTGGGTGCCCTCTTTTAGGACTTTCTGTTTCCTCTTCTGAGCATAGGTCAGAAACTGAGTGATCCCAAGAAATGGTCAGTTCTAGCTTTTATGGATAATCCCTAGTTTGAGAGCTCCTGAGTAAGAGAGACAAGTATTATGTACTCTTAGGGAGAAAATCTACATAACAGAGAAGTGGATCACCAAAAGTGGAGTCCTGTAACTGAAAGAGAAAAGATAAGCCTGGGCAGAAAATCAGGGTTTTGCTGACCCTCTATGGGAAGTGTAGCAGTAAGAGGATTAAAACATATATTTTTAAAAAGTATTTCACAAAGGGTCTTTACATTCTATGACTATAATGGGCTACTTGAACATTTTATGCTTCTGTATGTATTCATGAGTTCTTATGTATCTTTTGTGTCTTTGGTATTTTCTCTGATGGAGAAATAGAAAGCTTCCCCATAAAAGATAATCAAATTGTATATTGAGTAACTTTTGTGGGTAGAGAGTCAGTTACCTATATACTTGGAAATCATAGACATAAGTGTTATTTTAAGGATTTCTCTGAAATTTTGATCTGGTTTTCAATAAAAAATCAGAAAAATAAACTGATTTTCAATGAAGGCTGGCACCCCAGGATGGACCAGGGTCTGTGTGAGCCCAAAGTCCTTTGTAGGAGACAAAAATTAATATAGATCAAATGATTAAAAATAGAAAAAAAAAGACAAAGAAAAAGAAAGGGGCAACCCCTTCCCCCACCCCCCTGCCCCCCTTGCAATAAACTATGAACTACCCTCAGCTGGTAGGGAAAGTCTGGTTTCAAATGAACAACCAAGATAAGTGGGGATTTCTAACATGGATTTAGTACCTGGAGTTGACTAGAAGTCAGTGCTTCACCATTAGGTGAGAAACCAAACTATCCTGCTTGCAGTTTACTCCATTTGGTCCCTATAGTACATAGGATAACATAAATTTTAAACACATATTTTTGCAAGAGTGAAGATCTGAATGGGCATCTGGATAAAAATCTCCAGATAAGTCCCAAGGGCCCCTGAATTTCTTCCAGTGCTTCTCTGTAAAACATAGGGAACTCCCAATGGAGGTTCAGATCCACCCCAAAATAGCACAAAGGGGCACCTCAGACAAACTCAGGTAAGTCCCAAATATATGTGAGGCTTTCAAAAAGGAATTAAACACATAGGGTTCTAGGCAGTCCCTCAGGTGATGTTGAACACATTTCCCCTTCACCTCAGACTTGTACTACCAAAGCAATTCATAACAATTATTATTATAGCAGGACACCAAAGTCCAGATCTCTTGGTCATTTATGGCATTGCCTTTATCCTTTGACTATAAGAACCTCCGTATGAGTACTCTTTTATCTTCTGAGAAGAATTCAGTTAGGGAAATCCTTTCTGAGAATTTGGTACAATTTGCTACAACTTGGGAGATCTCAAATTCAGTACTACTCATGAAGTAGCCTTCAAGGCTATAGTCATCAGTTTCTCAGGATTGCCAGTGGGTGATCTATGCTGAGAAGAGAAAACAGAAGGATAGAAAAGGTAACTAGGAATTTGTAAGTTGCAGAAACTAGCCTCCAGAATGCCTGGACAAGCACATGGATCTCATACATATGCTTCTGTTGTAAGTTACTATTGCTGCTGTGGAGTGAGCCATAAAAGGAGAGGAGAGGAACTTCTGCCCTCTCTTGTCAGTTGTAAAGGAGAATGAGCTAAGATAAAAAGAATGTCAGCCCTGGGCCCCTTTTCTCCTGCTCTGCCTTGAACTTTGAGATTAGAATGCATTAAGATGAAGGGAAAAATTAATGAAATTTCAGGGATGCCCATCATTTGGAGATGGTAGAACCTTTAAATTTTTTAAAAAATTATTTATTTTTAATTCAGGGGAAAAAACAAGTATTTCCATAAGACAGTACATCATTGTACATGAAATTGCAAATCTACCAAGTACAGCATACTGTTCTCTCCAAATATGCAACAAAATTATCATATGCATTTCTTTTTTTCCTTCCCCTCTCTTGTCTTAAAGATGGCTATCATTAAATACAAATAGGTATGTATGTGCGAAATCATTCTTTATGTACTTCTATTTATCAGTTCTTTCTCTGGATGCAGATAGCATCTTTCTTCATATATCCTTTATTTTTTAAGGATATAATAATATTATTTATTGTGTATTTATAATAGTCAAAATGACTTAATCATTCAAAATCTTCTTAAAACAATATTGCTGTTACTGTATATGACATTATCTTGGTTCTTCTGGTTTTATTATTTCTTGCAAGTCTATCTCTGCCTTTCTAAGATCATCGAACTCATCATTTCATGGAGAATAGTAGTATTCCATCATAACCATACACCACAACTTGTTCTACCATCTCCAAATGATGGGCATCCCTGAAATTTCATTAATTTTTCCCTTCATCTTAATGCATTCTAATCTCAAAGTTCAAGGCAGAGCAGGAGAAAAGGAGCCCAGGGTTGACATTCTTTTTATCTTAGCTCATTCTCCTTTACAACTGACAAGAGAGGGCAGAAGTTCCTCCAGCAAGAATTTGTCCCACTTTCACTTTTTGCTTTCACTCAAATTTAATGTAGCCCAGTCATTGTGGACCAAATCAGAGGATTTTTCTGTGTTCTCTCAGTAAAAGAATAAAGAACATATCTGACTCTTTGGGAGCTGTCCACTTCAAACAATAGTCTACATCAGAGGTATCAAGCATAATAAATATAAATACATTAGAGCATAGATAATATTAACATGTGGGTTTCTAAGTCAGTATGCTACTGACTTACATAGATCTTCATGTATGGTTTATTGATTGTCATTTCTAGCTGAATTTGACACTACTGATCTACATCTTACAAAAACCATCAAGTGGAGCTTGAATTACAAAAACCTAATCTTTCCTGCCATATTCATATTTCAGGGGACTGCATAATATATTCCAAAACAATATTTTGGAGTGAATATTTTTTAAAATAGAATTTTAAAGTGTAAACTAAGTTAAATCCGCTCATAACTCGTGCTCTTGTGACATTTATTGGATTTTACTAATTTTTAATATTCCAACTTTGATAAAGTTTGATTAATTCTTCAGAGCATCATTTTCAAATTTCTTTTTCAGTAATAGGCAGTATCTTTGGTAAAATCATCTAAGAGATCAGATGCCCCTATTTATAGCTGACATCTTCAAATTCAGCTATCCAAGGAGTCCAAGGGAAAGCTGAGTTCATTAAGTCAGACATTAATGTGCAAAAAATGGTTATTTAGGTTTGTCATGAAATCATTGATATCATGACATATTATAACAATATTACATTAAATCTCTCTTAGATAGCAGACTAACTGTGTCCCAATTTGAGTGGAAATGTTATACTTAGATTCTCCTAAGTAAATGAGATATTGATTTCTCATGTCTTCCTCTGGAGTATTTTCACTGCAATACTTAGGTTAAATTGTCTTTTCCTAATGAGTTCCTTACATGAGAGAACTTCAGGAGGTCAGGTCAGGGTAGATAAAGATTCTTAATTACTGAGGCACAAAGAGCACAAATGAAATGGGGCAAGGGAAGCAAAATGTCTTCTTTATGCATGTGCCTCTTTTTATTTTCTCTCTCCTTTAATTTTTTACCTTACTATACATAGCTGTCTCATTTTGCAAAGTTGTGAAGTTTGATGCCCTATATTGAAACTATTCTTAGGCTATATCTTTATATATATCTGCATATACCTCTACATATATATGATATATATATATATATCATATATATGTATATAACTTTATAGCTATATACCTATATATACACTTAAATGCCTATATAGGCATACATATAGACATATACATACCTACATACATATATATACATAGATATATGTGTGTATATACACACACAGACACACACATATATATAACTATGTATCAGACCCTGTGCTAAACAAAGGCTGGAGATCCAAATACAAACAAATATAACAACTCCTATCCTCAATAAACTTGCATTTGAATGGGGGAAACCAACCCATAAGGGATGTTGAAATATTTGAAAGCAGGGATGGAGGGTTAATGGAGATGGGAGTATAAAGAGGAGACTACTAGAAGTCTCATGGAGGTCTGAGCAAAAAACATACCTATGAATCAGAACTGAGGGAGCTTGGGGTCAAGTCCAAGTTTCTGATGGGGTGGAGATGATTGAGGAGAGTAATGGTGAAGCGACTACTAGACGTTTTAGGAAAGGGACGCCATGTAGTCTTTTTCTGTAAATGACTGTACATTTGACTAGTAGCTGGAATCTTGCTCAGTTTTTTTGTGACTTAACTGATATATCAGATAGAGTTCTGAACTCTGAGTCAATAAGACATGAGTTCAAATCCTGATACATACCTTATTAACTATGTGACCCTAGACAGGGCACTCAGCCTCTCTGGGCCTCAGTTTCCTTACTTGTTAAATGAGGGGATTGAATTGAATGATCTCTGAGGTCCTTTTCATTTAGAAATAAATAATCCTAACATATCCAGCAAACTGAGTATAATTCTTCAGGGGCAAAAAATTGGATATTTAATGGAATAGAGGACTTTCAATTGTGTCTGATGAAAAGACCAGAGCTGAATAGAAAATTTCTCATTCATCCCAAGACTCAAGAGATGCATAAAAAGACAAACATGAAAGAAAAGTCATAAGAGACTCAATAAGATTTAATTGTTTATATTCCCATATAGGAAGAAGATAATGCAACTCCTAATATCTTTGTTATTTTTAGGGCAGTTAGAAGAAGTCTGCATAGAAGCCATGGGTGTGAGTCAATTATGTTGGGATGATCTTAAAAAAAATGAGGGGATGAGAAAGAGGGATGTACTGGGAGAAGAAGCAAAGGAGAAAGGGGAGATAGAATGGGAAAATTTTTCTCATATGAAAGAGATGTGCAAGGAAGAGCTTTTATAGTGGAGGGGGAAATCAGAGTTAGTTCAAAGGGGGAAGAATACACACATTAAATTGGACATAGAAATCTATCTTATCCAACAGGGAAAGAGGAAGACAAGAGAATAAGAAAAAGTGTGTGTGTTTGTGTGTGTGTGTGTGAATGATAAAAGGAAGGGAAGATTAAAAGGGGCAGTGGTGAGAAGCAAAACAGACTTGAGGAGAGACAGGATAGAAAGAAGGATAAACAGAAGAAAATGTGATAGAGAGAAATACACAGTAATTATAACTGTGAATGCAAATGGGATGAGCTCACCTTAAAATGGAAGCAGATAGCACAATGGTGTGATTTCTAATACACACACACACAGAGTTAAAATAAGAGGCTGGAGCA
The DNA here is from genome assembly GCF_028372415.1 of Notamacropus eugenii. NCBI lineage: Eukaryota > Metazoa > Chordata > Mammalia > Diprotodontia > Macropodidae > Notamacropus > Notamacropus eugenii. The sequence goes on from NC_092876.1 coordinate 397,000,669, forward strand.
GAATCTGTTATGCTTCAGTTGAAGGAAAAAAAGTCAATCATGATTTCAGATAAAACAAAAACAAAAATAGACCTATTAAAAAAAAAGATAATCAGGAAAAGTTTATTTTGCTAAAAGGTACCATAGGAAAGGAAGTACTAACAAAAATTTTTACAGCAAGTTTTTCTGATAAAGACTTCATCTCTTTACTACATAGAGAATTGAGTCATAGTTATAAAAATAATAAGAGTCATTCTCAGTTGATATATAGTCAAGGGATAAGCAGGTAGTTTTCAGAAGAAATCAAAGCTATCTACAGTCATATGAAAAAATGCTCTAAATCGTTAATGATTAGAAAAATCCAATTCAAAACAACTTTGAGATACCACCTCATACCTATCATAAATGACAAATGCTAGAGGGGACAAGGGAAAATAGATACGTCAATGAATTGTTAGTGGAGTTGTGAATTGGTCCAATCATTCTAGAGAACAATTTGGAAAGAAAGGAGAGAGAGAGAGGTCAGACCTATGTAACTTTAGGAAGATCACTTTGACAGCTGGGTGGAGACTCAGCTGGAGTAGGGAGAGAATTGCAGCAGAGAACAACCACCAGAGTATTGTAATAGTCTAGGTGGGAGAGGATGAGGGTGTCATCAGTATCAGAGGAGAGAAGGGGATATATTTAAGAGATATTATAAAGACTAAATAGACAGACTTTGGCAAGAGGTTGGATATGGGAGGTGAGAAAGACTAGAGAGTCAAGGATGGCACCTACATTTTGAGCCTGGATGACTGGCAGGATTGTGATTTCCTTAAAAGTAATTGGGAAATCAGGAAAAGGGAGATTATTTTGGCGGTGGGGAGAGGGGGAAGATGAGTCTGGTTTCAGACATATTGAGTTTAAGAAGTCTATAAGACATCTGGTTTGAGATATCTAAAAAGTAGTTGAAGATGCAAGACTGGAAGTTCACATCAAGATTAGGGACTCATAAGTAGATTTAAGAATCGTTAGCATAGGTATTACAATTGAATCAATGGGAGATGATGGGATCACCAAGGGCAAGAATATAGAAGGAGAGGAGAGCCCAACACAGAGCCCTGAGAGATACCCATGAAGAAAGGAATGACTGGATGAAGATGAACTATCTACCACCATTATTTATTATATTTTGTCAAGTCAATAGTTAATAAATATCTATTATATGCCTCCTACGTGCTAAGCATTGTGTGAAATCCTGGGGATACAAAAAATAGGCAAAAGACCATCCCTGCCTTCAAGGAGCTTACAGTCTAATGAGGGATACAAGAAACAATCTATTTGTAGGATAAGTAGGAAATAACAGAGAGAAGACACGAGAATTAAGAGGGATAGGGAAAGACTTCCTGTAGAAGATGGGGTTTTATCTGGGACTTGAAGGAAGCCAGTGAAGCCAGTTGATGGAGATGAGGAGGGAGTGCCTACTAGGCATGGTACCAGCATTGTACTAGCATGGTACCAAGTGCATACCAGGGACAGCCAGAGAAAATGCCTGGAGCCAACAGGTGGAATGTGTTATTTTTGGTACAGGAAAGGGACAGGATCAAAGGTTATGCAGCAGGGAGTGAGGCACAAGGAGACAGGAGCAGAAAAGGGACAAGATTATGAAGGACTTTGTACACCAAACAAAAGGTTTTCTATTTAACCCTGGAGGTAATGGGCAGCTATGGGATTTTATTGAGTAGGGAGGTGCTGTGGTAGGACTGCAACTTTAGAAAAATCAAATTAACTTATAAAAATAAGGTCTAGTGTAAATAATGACTATTACTATTAATATAGTAACCCATTATTTTTTCTATATGTACTATTTAATGTTATTTAATTTTTAATTCAATATTTATTATATTTAATATATATGACTGTATCATATTTACTCATTATTATCCTCTTGATCTTGGGGCATTGATATCTGCTGCAGGGATAGAATCTCTGAAAGTCTTATGTATTAGCAAAAGGCCTGCCAAGTGGTGACTTTTAGAAAGCTTTATATTCCTAAGTATTTTACCTCTAAAACTTCACCCAGAAGAGGATTACTTAATTGTACAGGGAACTTGAGACTATTTTTGATGCCATGACAAAAAAAGTGATAGGGACATAGGATAAATGTGAAAGGAATACAAAGGAAACCTTTTCAGTAAGCTGGCATTTGACAGATGAATTTGAATCAGACAGAGAAAAGATATATTACAGTTACCCAGGGGTGAGACACTGATCTCTTTGCTTTGGGAGCTAGTGCTGATTTGTTCTTTGCAGACAATGAGATCTCTCAAATTATATAAACGTCTCAGAAGAGAGAGCTTTGAGCATGTAAAATGGCATAGAGAACTGAGTCAGTCAGCTGTCTACATAACTCTGGACTCTGCTGACCCTTTCAGGGGAAAATGATTAGATAGAAAGATGTCTCCTTTCCTCACCCCTGCTCCCCTCCATTCTTCAATTTCTCCCAAGAAAATACTCCTAATTTTTTTTGCAAGCATCTCACTTATCCTTACATTTCTGTTACTTGTGTATTTTTTCACCCTCTTGAGGTACTAAGCTCTTTTGAGAGAAGGGCCTGCATTTTATCCGTCTTCATATCCTCAACTCATAGCACAGGGCCTTGTACAAAACAAGTCTGGAATAAGTTAGTGTTGAACTGACATAAACCTAAAAGGGACCATCAAAAGAAATCTGAGGATAACTGGTGCAAATTTGTTATTTTTTTGCTTTAGTGCTCTGCTGTCTTTTGCTTTCTATCCCCAAGACATTAACTCATCCTAGTATAGAATTAGCCCTGGGTTTGTGAAGGTTAGGGCAATAGAGTTTAAATTCTCTTGAGTTTTGCCAAACTAAAAATTTCTACCTTCTGGCACTTCCCATAATATTGCCCCTTCTATTTGAGAACCAGCCTGGTTAGATTTGGATAAGTTCATTACCTGTAGGGTGAACATCACAGAGTGAATTCATTGGCTCTGGCAAGCCATGAAACAAAGAAAAATGAAAAGTGCCCCATATTTACCTCTGCATTGATGATAGTAGTGTTAGGGAAAGGGGGAAAGGATGCTGAGAATTACAAATTTTAAACCATCGTTATACATTAACTTAGCTCTTGGTGTTTTTAATGTGAGATCCTTGTCTGACCAATGGTTACATACTGGAGAAAGTGCAAGATATTATTGGATCATAGGTTTAGAACAGACCTTAGAGGCTAATAATTTTATAGGTGAGGATGTTGAGGCTGAATGAGGTTAAGTACAAGATCACAAAGCTAGAAGGTGTCTGAGAGAAGATTTGAACTCAAGTCTTCCTGATTCCAAGCCCAGCTGTCTTAGCTGCCCAATTTTAATATTCTTACTACAAGTGAAGCCAGAATGGAAGTTTTAGTTAAATGGAAGATTGGTTCACAGGTTGTCTTTGAAAATACTTATAAGGGATAAAAAATTACAATTCCTCAAGTAATTTATGTAACCATTGGTTACTAGGTAAGGATCTCAGGTTTAAAGTACTAACACTTAAATTAATGAAGCACCAGGAAACATGATTTCATGGGATATTTGATCATCTCACATTTCCTTGTGCATGATCAATATGGACAAAAAGATGGCTAGAAAGACCAGTGCAGGTTATATGCCAACATCTACTACAGAGAATGAAATGATAGTGTGAAGAACTTAAAGATTTTTCAGATCAAATCAACGTATGCCAGGCCTAGAGGCCTGTGGGCTACCCGAGTCTTCCCTTACCTCTATCGGAGGTCTTCGGTTGGCCAAACCGGATGCTCGTATGAGAGAAAGGACGTTCCAGAGTCGAACAAGGGTTGAGCTTTATTTCAGGGTCTAGTTACAAGTGCAGGGGAATTCTTCCTTAGGAGGGAGCGAAGAATCTCCCAAGGAGGCAAAGATCTTACAATAAGAGATTGGAAGTAGAAGTATAAGTGGGGAGAGAGGGGGAGGGGAGAGAGGAGAGAGGAAAAGCGGAGCCTTGTTGTCCTCACACGTGGCCCCTCTGCCCAAGAGAACTTTCAGGCTTTCCTGATCCTACTTAAGCTCTCCAGCCACATAGTTTGCATCTGAATACCGTGCTGTTAGGTGTGCCCAGATCCGGGACAATCTCGAGGGCGGGGAGAGCTCTCTCCCATCACGTCTCTCACGGGAAGAGGCGGAAATACACGAGATAGCTCGGTTCACCTCGATTCCCAGTCGTTTCCTGGGGGGTCTCGTGAGAACTCTAAGATTTAGAAGTTCCCACCTTTACCCGCCAGAGACTGTCCACATGGAATTGAGCTTCCATCCCCAGCAAATGTACAGATTGATATTTCATTCCTTCAATGGGCACACTGTGGACATGAGAAAACAGCAAAAAATAAGGTTCAGGATTGAAAAATGAGAACTCAGAGGCTCATAGGTGACTCAAAAACGGCATTCTTTTGTATCATCAATATTGTCTTCAAGGAGAGACTTCCAATGAATTAGACTTGTTGAGCACCAAACACCTACTACAAAAAAAGAAAAAAATGAAATTCACTATCATAATGGAAACCAAAGGTGGAATCATTTCTAAATCACCTGTCTATATGAAATTAGTCCCTTTTATGCTATATGAGAACATAGAGATAATAGCATTTAAGAAAATTAATTCATAGGTATAAAGAAATCCATTCTGGACATGATATAATTTTGAAAGAACTGAGATATTAATTTTCAATATATCTCAAAAAGGAATGGTACCAAAGGATTGCAAAACATGATGAGTATGTAGCTTCCAGTCACCTCTTTCCCACAGAAAAACTACTCTGTGAGTCCACAAACACTCAAAATGATAGTTCATATAAATAATGTGAGATCAAAGTAAGGGCAGTTAGGCGGCACAGTACCAGGCCTAGAGTCAGGAAGACCTGAGTTCAAGTGTGACCTTAGGCACTTGGTAGCTGTATGATCTTGGGCAAGTCTCTTCTTAGCACTATTTCCCTCAGGTCATCATTTCTAAAATGAGCTGGAGAAGGAAATAGCAAACCACTACAGTATCTTTGCCAAGAAAACCCCAGATGGGGTCATGAAGAGTTAAGTACAACTGAAATGACTTCTCAACAACACAAATAGTAAGTTTTAGACTTGTAAGAGAACTTTCCCCTCCTTAAACCTAGGACACGTCATTCCACAAATAGGTACACCATCGGTGGGGAGAATGAGCGTGCCTAAGGATAATGCATGAGGAACCCCTGAGGGGCAATATGTATGGCAGGGCACCTCAAACCTATACTTCCAAGGTATCTCTGGTCTCTTCTGTCACCTTGCAGCTCTAACTGGGACTGCTGTGAGTGGTCTGTGTGCTTGCCATGTTTCTCTACTGATTTTTGCTGGTCTTTTCTGTGACTTCACCACTGTTCCCCTTGTGAATACTATGGAGATAGGTTTGCACAATGATTTTTCTATGACAGACCCTATCTTCATAATAAGTCAGTCAAGAAGAACTTATTAAGCACTTCCTTTATGCTAGGTGTTATGGTAAGTTCTAGGTTTACATAGGAAAGGCATAAAATGGTATTGATTGGAGTAGGGAGACATGAAATAAGAACACTATTTCAAAGGTTTTTGCAATAATCTAAACCAGAGTTGATGAGATTCTGAATAAGAGCAACTGGTTTTGTGAGTGGTGAGAAGGGGACAAATTCAAGAGATATATAGAGAGGACAAGGTTTGAGAAAAGATTGGATATGTGTGGTAAGTGAGGAAGAGCTAAGGATGTAACCAAGGTTATGGGCCTAGATGACAGGAAAGAGGTTAGTGTTCTACACAATGACAAAGAAATTTGGAAACCAGGAGGATTTGAGGGGAATGATAAAGAGTTCTATTTTGGACCTGTTGAGTTTGAGGTACCTATGAGACATTTAGTTCAAAATGTTCAAGAGAAAGTTGGTGATTCACGCCTGGAGCTCAGGAGAGAGGTTTGATCTGACTCTATAGGTCTGAAATTCATCTGCATTGAGATGATAGCTGAATTAGTGAAAGCTGAAGAGATTACCTAGTGAGATAAGATAGAATAGGAGTTCTTAACCTGAAGTCTATGACAAATTTTGAGAATCTGTGAATTTTGATAGAGAAAAAAATTATATCACCATTTTCACTAAATTTGGTTATCTTTATAGCCTAATTCTATGTTAATTTATATATTAAAAACATCCTGAGTAGTCTATAGATTGAACCAACCACCAAAACGGTCCACAAAACGCAAAAACAGATTATGAACAGTTGGTAGAGAGAGGGAGAGAGAAGAGAATCCAGGAAAGAGTCTTAGAGAACATCCAGGATTAGTGGGTATGATTCATAGGAAGAACCAGAAAAGGAGGCTGGAGAGGAGCAGTCATACAGGTAGGAAGAGAACCAGGAGAGAACAATATCACGACAACCTAGAAAGGAGAAAGTATCCAAGATGAGAGCTGGAAAAGGCCATTTGATTTGCAAATACAAGATCATTAGTGACTTTGGAAAGAGCGCTATCTGTTAAATGATGGGGCTGAAAACCAGATTTCAGAGAGTTTAGAAATGAGTGACAGGAGATGAAATACCTAAAATGGAGAGAGAAAAGATAAAGAAATATAGCTAGCAGGGATGGTAGCTTTTTTTAATTTGCTGGGTTTTTTTTTAGAAGAGGGGAGATACATGTTAGTAGACATAAAGGAAAAAGCTCAAAAGAGTAAATGACAGTATTTAAGAGCTGGAAGGGATCCCAGGGATCATCCAAACTCACCCTTTCATTTTAAAGCTATTGTGAGTGAGAACACATTAGTTCTCTATAGACATGATCAGCATAGCAAGAGTTCTTTTTCTCAGATCAGTTTCAGATACTTAGAAGGGGACCTTCTGAGGTATAGCAATAGATCACAGGAAAGGTTAAGACTGAGTGAGGGTGGGGATGATGGAGGGAAAGGCTTAGAGATAGTGTGTAGGGATTTGCTAAGTGACGTTGCTGGGATCCCTGGGTAACAATGAGCATGGTGGTGCTAGATGATTAACAGGGAGGTAGGCAAGTAGGAAAAGCATGTGTGTGTGCGTGGGGGAAGACAAACTATTTTGTTATCTTGCTAGAATGAGCTAGGTAAATAATGAAGACTGCAGATGTGGAACATTGGACAAAATGTGGCACTTTTTTGTGATATATAGGTTAGTTTGTTCTGAACTCTTTGTCCCTCTCTTTTTAAATCTTTGCTATTAAGGATAGCTCTCTGGGAGTGAGCTGGAGAGGACTACATTGGGAAATATAGATGATATTTTAAACAAGCTTTCTATGAAAATACAGTTTGTAAAAGTCCAAAAGTTCTTCCCTTACCTTTAACAGTAATGTACCTCTCAGGGACCTGTTTCCCCTCCCCATCCCCATCTACTTCTGGTACCAACTCTCACACCAGTGAAGCTTGAACAGGAACTCTTTCCCCACCATACTGGCCTACTGTTTTTTATTCATCAACCCAAGATATATGGTTGATTCTCTCAAGAGATCACATTATTTATCCCCTTTTTTCTCCAGTTAAAGAGGAATTTGAATTTGCCCCTGATAAAGCGACTAGAGATTAAAGAAATCTTGTTTAACTATTACAACTTAGTCATGTGTGATTATATTGTTGTAAGGTTGTAAGAGAATTCCTTTAACATTTATTACTCCACAGATTGATTGATTCAATTGTGTTGCCTGGGCCTTCTAGGATTTTATTAATTGATGTGGAATCCACCCTCCTACTTCCTTACATTTTGTTTTAAACCAGTTGACTATATGTTTGCACTGGTGAAGGGGACCACAGAGGTAAAAGGAAAAATGGACATAAATTCCATGGATTGATTTACCCTCATCAATATTGTGCATCCTTCTATTTTGAGGAACTATTTCTATAACTTGTCAACATGATTTCAAACATTCTTCTTCTTTAATGAGGTGTCTACTATATACACTAATTTTTTATCAAGTCAATCATAAGAATAATGATAGCTCATCCTTAAGATCATACATCTATACCTGAAATACCTTAGAGGCTATCTCCCTGCTTGTACAAATGAGGAAACTAAGTTCTTAGAAGTATCTTGTTGAAGGTCACACAAGTAGGGGGCATCAGAGGTGGGATTTGAATAATGTTGCAGTGGAAAGGACATTGGAATTGGAGTCAGAAGACCTTGGGCTGAGTCCCAGGTCTGTGACTTCCTTGTGTATTATGGGGATAAAAATTGTCCAACCTACAGTAAGAGAAGACTGAGGCAGAGCTCTGAACCAATGGCATTTATTAAAGGGATGCACTTCTAAGGAAGTGGACCTCAGATCTTCCTCACCATCTGAGATAGCTCCCTCCTTCTAGAGCACTATTTTTATAGGATTAGATATCTAAACATTCAAGAACAGCTATACCAGATATAGAATAAATACACTGGTTGAAATATGATGCAAAAGCAAAAAAAAAAAAAAAAGCAGGGTTATGGATTAGGTGAAGCAAAGAATATCTCCACTGGCTAGGTGGTCATAAGATGATCACCTGCTTGTGTTAGACAAGAAAGAATGGTTCAGAGGTACAAAAATAATTGGGGGACTTTCCATACAGTTGAGTCACTTCCCTCACATTTGGCTTGGTCATCATAACAAGGAAAAGCAAGTGTGGATGGCCTCTATTTAACTCCCTATGATTAATCATGTGATCTTGCAATCTGCAGCTCACAGTTTTGGAGCATAATATACAGAACTTATAATCACTACTCATATAGAATCATATGCAATTGACTGAAACTGATTGGAATAGAGTAGGAGTCTTCAGTGAATCAACTTTTCCAGTACTGAAAATGTGCTGGCATGGACAAGTGGTTTTTCCTCTCTGAGTTTCAATTTTCACATTTGTCAAATGTTGATGATTATATTTTCACTGCTTTGTGTAACTCTGCCTCACTTAAATCTAATTTATGTGCAAGTCAACAGATATCACCCATACCATTTGCACCATTTACCCTTAAAGGTGTTATGAACAGAAAGTACCATAAAAATGTAAGCTGTCATTATTTGTACAGAGCTTTGAGGTTTGCAAAATGCTTTCCTCACAACCACCCTCGGAGATATGTAGTTCATATCCATTTGACAGATAAAGAAACTGAGGCTCAGGGATAAATTCATGATTAACCCATAGTCACATGGTTAGTGAGTGGTAGAGTCGAGGTCTTCTTATCCCAAGTCTAGTGCTGTTTCTACCATGCCAGGTGGCCTGGATTAGACAGAGGAACTAATACAAACAATCAGATATGGCCCTTTGGAATGCTACTCAACGTATCTAATCAATTTGACATAAGGGACATGCTCTCTTTGGGTTTGGTTTTCCACTTTTCTAGTCAGTTAAAATTCTAGAATCACAGTTTGTTGCAAAGAATGCCTCGTGGAATGTCATCAGAATCCTTACTGGAGTTCAGATAGATTGCATTTATTGCTACAAAGCCTTATTATGCTGTCATAGTAGAAAATTAAATTGGCCTGACATGATTTGCTCTTCATTGGGTCTGGTTAGTTATTACTGAATACTCTGTGCTCCTCTAGGCCTTTGCAAATTGGTTGAGTGGGTGTATGAATGCTTTCCCAAAATCTTTTAGCTGTACTGATTACAAGTGCATGTATTTATTGTCTGCAGCTTTCAGAAAGTAATGTGTTTTACAGTGACCTAATTAATGGTAGCAAGTAGTAAATCCCATTTAAGTGTATTTTCTTCAAAGCCCATTTTCATCATTTCTCACACTAAAGGTCTTTCTGAGGGCCAGCCTTCAGTCTGAGAAGGACTCTTCAAAAGGAGTGTGATTTGAGATGTTCTTGAGCCATCTTGAACCAAAAACATCTATCAATCTTACTTCCTGTTATGCCACCTGTAGGGATCTGTTCTTTTGGACATTAAATTTTTCCACTTCAAGAGGCCCTGTGAAAGTGAAAATAACTCTGAGAGAGGCTAGATCTGAATGGTGGGACATTATTTGGTAGCTACCTGAGAGCAACGACCCATGGGACTGAAATAGGCATTTGGTTTGCAAGGTGAGACAGGCAAGGAATGAAGGACTAGAATAAGGAAAGTAGGAGAGACAAAGACAAACTTGACTTATTTCATAATTCAATTTATCAAAAATTTATTAACCCATTATTTATTAATAGCTAACTATGTGTTAGATATTATGCTAGGTACTTAGGCCCCTGCCTTCAAGGATCTCCTTAAGGGGAATACAGCATGCATACAGAGAAGTAAGTTACAAGATAATATAAAATAATTTCATGAGAGAGAGTACTAATAACTTTGGCCTTGCACAGGAGATGGCACCTGAGTTGTGCTATGAATGTATTTTGCCCATAATCATTCTTACATTTCATGATGATTTTAGAACTTCACAGAATATTAGATAAAGCTAGAAGTGATTTAAGTCTTTAGTGCAACTCTTCTATCTTATTTGTGAGGAAATTAAGGGCCAGAGAAAAGCTGTGGTGAAACCAAAGTTGCAGGACTTGAACCCAGGCCTTCCCAACTCCCAGTTTGATCTTTTTTCCACTGTACCACATTTGGGAAAACTCTTCATGAAGATAAAAGTAATGAGGGCATCTGGCATGTCCCAGTACTGGTAGTAAAATAAGAGAACATGTGAATATCCTTAAAAATTTCTTATGTATTTTTCAATTAGCAAGCATTTATTTTTTTCCTTCTTCCCACCTCCATCCTCCACTGGGAAGAAAAATGAAAAATTAAATATTGTAACAAAAATACATACATAATCGAGTAAAATTAAGTCCCATGTTGGCCATTTTCAGAAATGTATGTCTCTTTTGGCATAGTGAGTCTCACATTCCTCTATCAGGAAGTGGGCAATATGCTTTATTCATTGTAGTTCCTCACAATCATGTTGGTTAACATATTACTCAGCATTCTTAAGTCTTTCAGAGTTGATTGTCTTTAGAAAAAGAGGCCTTTCAGGACCTTCTCATGGATGTCTTTGCATTCTTTGGAGGAGAGAGTTCAAGAATAAAAAAGGTCAGCCAAAGTGATCTAGGAAGTAAAGTCCAGAGCTTGCAACACTGGTACACTAATGTATAAGAAACTGACACAGGATCCTGTGACTTCTACTGAAAGGTATGATGAAGTGGAGAAAGGAAGAAAGGTCAGGAACCGAAAGAGATTTGTGAGTCATTCTCAACCTTTATAGAAGGAAACTAAATTCAGAAGCTCTTTCACGGGAATAAACCAATAATGATTATTAAAAACATCACCAATTTTGACATTATTTTTGTCCAGATTTTTTTAAAAAAGCACACGGGAGAAGACCTTAAGAGCTTAAACTCCCAAACATCTTTAGCCAAGGGAAATCCTTCACTCTTCTTACCCCCACAGAATTTTATGCCACAAATGATACTACCTTTCTTATGATATGTTTTATTTTTTGGTAGTTATTTTAGTCTTGTCTCCCTTTAAAGACTATAGGGTCCTTGAAAGCAGGGGTCAAATGTAGGGTCATCATATATGGGGTCATCTTGCATAGTGAGGTTCATCCATTTTAGGCAGCTTGGTAGTGGATGGAGTGTTGGACCATGAGTCAGGAAGACTTGAGCTTAAATCTGGCTTCAGATACTAGCTATATTACCTTGGTCAAGTCACTGAAGGATCTACTTGCTTCATTTTCCTTAAATGTTGAATCAGGATAATAACAGTGCCTATCTTCCAGGATTGTTGTGAGGAACAAATGAGATAATATTGGTAAAGCGCTGAGCACAGTGTGGGGCACATAGTGGGTGCTATGTAAATGCTAGCTATTATGTTTCTTTTATAAGTATCTGATTAATGATTTGATGTACTTTTGAGTACAGTTTCAAATTGTTTTCCTGAACATCTGGACAAATTCATAGCTCTACCAGTTGGATATCTGTCTACCATTCTACCCTTATTCTATCCAACAATTATAATTTTCTTTTTTTGTTGTTGTAATCTTTGCTAATATTTTGTTTTCAATTTCATTTTTCTTGTTATTGATGATTTGGAGTATTTTTCATGTGGTTATTTGTATTTTGAATTTCTGTTTTTGAGAATTGTTTGTCCACATACTCAGACCATTTATATTTGTGGGGATAGGTTTTTGGATAGCACAATTTCAGTTAACAGTTGAGTTCAGTTAACAGAAGTTAACTACAAAGATTTTTCCTCCCAATTATAATTGTCTCCCTTCTAATTTTATCTATATTGACTTTGTGTGAAAAATTTTCCATTTTATGTGATTAAAATTCTTCATGTTATCTCCTGTGGTCATCTCTTTCCTATGCTTGCTCAAGTGTTCTTCCCTGTACACAGATCCTGAAAGTTAATTCCTTCACTGTTTCCTCTATGATATGACCTTTCATATGACTTGTTACATAAAGTATGAGATGTTGGTATAAACCAAATTTCTGCTATACTTCTTTCCACTTTTCCCAGAAAATTTTGTCAAATCATGAGTTCTTAGGCCAGTTGTTGGACATCTCCATTTTGATGCTGTACTGCACATCCAGAACCACATTGTATTTTTCTCCAAATCTCTTCCTCATCCTCCTCCTGACATTCTGAGTTTCTTTAATGGTGGCACCATCCTTCTACTTCATCAAGACTACTCAAAATTATGAAGTTATTTCTAATTTTCTTTTTCTTCCCTCTCTCTCTATACTCCTACAATTAATTGATCACCAAACCGGCTTAGTTTAGCTCTGAGATGTTAGAATAAACTCCTAATTGGTATTCATACCTCTTGTTTCTCCCCTCTTTAATCCATCCTACTCACTGCTTTGGGGGTACTGAATAGGTAAGAAGGCAAGTGAGGACAAATAGAAGCTGGTGGACTGGGAAGAGGGGCAGTAACTGGGAGGTTGTGATCAAAATAGGGTAAAGAACAGATTTTAGCAGGCAGGACTGAGGGAGTAGATGAGATAGAAGTATGGAACATTGTAATCAGAAAGGGGAACAGAAGAAATATGGACAGAGGAGGTCAAGTGATTGATATGTAGAGGTAGAAATGGCAAGCTGAGGTTAACTTGTAGACTCTATAAATAGTAATACCTTCAGTAGAAATAGGTTTTCTACATGAGTAACAAGCTTATGGAGTATGAAGGGAAGCAGATAAGTATAGGATAGAATGGCAAGAGAAGGACCTGGGTAAGACCATGACTTGTATCTTGAAGATTCAATGAGATTTGAATGGGTAAAAGGGAGGCAAGCCTGAAGATACTGACTTAGAGCAAGAGAAGACAATGAGATCACTGGGCTGAGGGTTCATGCTGAAGAGCAGTAGGATATAAGGTAATTTAGACCTTATGAGGTTAGTCTATGAATGACCTTTCATGCCTAGTTGAATTGCTTGGTCTTCATCCTGTAGGCATAGGAGACCATTGGAAAGTTGTTGAGTGTAGGAGGAAGATGATGATTTAGACCAGAGGTGAGGAACTTGTGGCCTTGAGGCCACATGTGACCTTCTAGATCCTTAAGTGTGGCCTTTTGACTGAATCCAAATTTTACAGAACACATCTGTACATGAACACCCCCCAAAAAATCAAAACAGATGAGTATATAAGATGTATCAGAGGGAGATTCAGGCTATCGGTGCTGGATCATGAATGGGCACAGACATGAAAGGATACATTTGGGGGGACAAGATGATTTCTCTGTGAGATGGGTGAGGGGATTAATATGGGAAAACAGTCTCTGAAGGACTTTCAAAATGATGATAACAACAGTTAGAAAGAATACTTTAGTTCAAAGACCACAGATCAGAATACTTGAGTTAATCTCCTTTATCTCTTTGATTTTAATATTCTGTATCTATTGGGGTAGCTAGGTGGCACAGTGGAGAGAATGCCGGGCCTGGAGTCAGGAAGACTTGAGTTCAAATTTGACCTCAGACACTTACTAGCTAGTGACCCTGGGCAAGTCACTTAACGCTGTTTTCCTGTTTCCTCATCCAACTGGAGAAGAAAATGGCAAACCACTCTAGTATCTTTGACGAAAACAAAACCAAAATCAAAATGGGGCCATGGAGAGTCTTACATGACTGAAATAACTGAACAGTAACAATCGAACAAATAAGAAAACTGAGATATAATAATATCATCATCATCAGAATATAATAATAATAGATTTTAATCCTCTCAGCCTCTCCAGATCTCAGTTTTCTCATCTATAAAATGAGAACTTTGTACAACCCCAGGATTGTTAAGGTCCCTACGTATGATTCCATGGCATGTGGGCTGAGTTAAATCGTTCATATTCCTGTCATTTATTCTAGATCTCAAGTTCCTTGAAACCAGGCAAAAATCTATTTTGTTTCTGATGAAGCAAGAATGGGGTCACATCACCAAGGCCCTTAATAAATATTCCTGAGCATAGAAATGGTAATTTCACAAATGGGCAACCCTTGAAATAGAAGTTAAATGCATGCTGTGAATCACTGGCAGAGACAAGATGAGAACTGACTGGGGACGGTCTTGGGGGACGGTCTTGGGGGACGGTGAAGGAGTTAAGGTGATTTGTTCATTGGAAAAATCTGTGTCACAAATGCTAGTGACAAAGAGATTTGATTGCTTTTCTAAGGCTAAATGAAACACCTAAGGCTAGGTCCTTTCCAGTGCCTCAGTGCTTTCTTTACAGTAGATCTAATTCTACAGAAGACTCCTTTGCCTTTTGATTACAATAATCATAATAGCTAAAGTTTATATGGTCATTTAAGGTTTACAAAGTACTTTTTATATGTTATCTCATTTGATCCTCACACAACCTTGTGAGGGAGGTGCTATTGTTAACACGAATTTACTAATTTACAGGTTGACAGGTTAATCAACTTATCTAGGGTCACACAGTTGGATGATATCTGACATGAGATTTGAACTCATCTTCCTGACTCCAAGATCAACCCTTTATTCACTACCAGATAAACAACAAATACAGAGTTATTCTGCCTAAGATTGCCATTATCCTTTACTCATTTATAACATCACTTTTATGGAAGTATCTCCATACCTGCCCCTAAAAATCATTTCTCCTGAAGTTGCATTTTTGCAGCATTTCATGATGAATAGCAGTAGATATGGTATGGCCATTCCTGAAAGAGCTATTCTGCTTCCCTCTGCACTCACTAGAAAATGTAGAAGTTTAGGGCCATGGCTTCTACAATCTTAGAATCATGGTTCATAAAAAATGGAAGGGAAACATCATCTAGCACAATCCTTTCATTTTACAAACAAAAGAAGATATGGTGACTTGCTCACCACAGCATAGCTAAAAGTGTCACAACAAAGCTAGAATTAGGAAATAGCTTTTCTTATTTGGGGTCAGTGAACTTTCCATTCACCCCCATTTCTATGTGATGCTATTGATGAGGTTTATGGTGATGGGGACCCCAAAATACCGACGGTCCAGGTCGTGCTCGAATGAATTCGACTCAAGCCTTCTTAAAGCCAAAGAAAACAAAGTTTATTAAGGATTCACCAAATTGGGTTGCCTCTCAAGGAGACTAAGCATTTGTAACGCTTGTATTCACAAGCGGGCCAGGCACAATCCCAGCTAGACAGAGTCTGAGCGCCTTCATGGAGGCAAGATGGAACTTAAATACAGAAGAGTATAGGAGGGAACTGGGGGGGCGGGGTAGGTCTGGTAGTCCAGGGTGATGGGAGGAGGGGTTTAGGAAGGGTCTTGAGGAGAAGTCCAAGGAGGTTCAAAGGCTGGAAACAGCTGGAGGCTATCAGGAGGTATCAGACAATGGAGGGTTTGGGTAGGAATCAGGTGGAGCAATCCAGAGATCTTGATAGGGGCAGTATGGGAATGGGGTTTTGATGGGATCAAGGGTGGGGAGTGCAACAGAGACCTGAAATGATAATGAAAAGCCCATGGGCTTTCTGAGACTGCCGGAACAAATGGGAAGATTAGATTTGAGTAAGAAAGGCCAGATTAAATGGGAAGATTCAAGGGGAGCTCAAGGAGGCTCCCAGAGTCTGAACCCCATCACTATCACCATTTTTGAGGCTAGGAAAAGAGTGTTGCAGCAGAAAATCATAGGAACCAGAAGAGAAAGCTTTTAGTCTCGACTTGGCTATTAAAAAGTCATGTGACCCTAGGTAAGTCACTTCATGAATTTAGGTATTGGTTTCCTCTTACGAAAATTAGAGGATTATAGTAGACTGATCTCTAATGTCTCTGGAATCTAGCAGGATTACTCTGCAGCAGGAACTAGGAAGAAGACTTCCAAACTGTTTATGTTTGTGTATTTGAAGAGAGGCAGTTGTCTGACCCACAAAGTCACATTCAGAGGAACAATCATCCAAGTTAAAGATTAGGGAGGGTGTTAAACACTCTCATTCACAGACATACTCATACAATATAGAGCAGGATTCTGATCCCAGCCTATAGGCATGCTGTTGTTTTTTTTCTATTGTATGACCCTCTTCTCTTAGGGTTGAAGTACTCAAGAGCAGAGTTCTTTGTAGTCCTTTCTAGGTCCTCTGCTTCAATCCCTCCCCCTGACCCTTGACTGTTTATTAAACTGCTTCTATGAAAAGAACATAAATGTTCTCCATCTAAAAAAATTAAAATCATTCTGCATTTAATAAAACTGCCTTTTTCCTTTAGGGCTAGAGCCAAGTCATGGACATTTTTGGAGTTGTTTTCAAATATGCAACCTTGTGACTTTACACATGGTTTGTATTTTAAAAGCTGTGTCAATTTCTAGTAATGGTATTTTAAGTGAACAAGAACCCCCAGGGAAGACAAGGGATATTTCTGAGGAGAAGTTGGAATCTGAAGGTGAGGGGTGGCAAGTGTACAAATGTACAAATGTATTAGGGTGGGGGGAGAAGCATCTTATGCAACAGCCATGTGTACCTGATTGGTGATATAGTGCAGAGGTACAAGAGAGAATACAAAAATGCTTCTCTCCTTCCCTTCAAGAAATTTACATTTTAATGCTAAATATTTTTTTTAAGAAGACATTTTGTTTCATTTTCAGAATATGGTGTCTTTTATTTATGAATAAGGACAAAAAAATTGGCCAGGAAAGCAAGACACTGCCTCATTGGGTTGTTTCTTTTCTTTTTTTTTTTTTTTTTACAAAAGGAATGCTTGGAAGGAACATTTATTCAAGATGTGGCCATCTCTCCCTGTAGTTCCATTTAAATCGACTGCTTAGACTTTTTCCACAACACAACACGTCATTAGATATAGATAAATACAAGGCTTTTCACTGGAGTAGAGAAGATGCCTCAGAGTTCCATGACCAGTCTCTGAAATGCTTTGAAAAGCAGCTTGGCTTTTTTCAACTACAGAGATAAGACCAGAAAATCTATCCTCTCCTTCTCTCTCTGTGAGTCTCTCTGTTTCTTTCTCTTTCTCTGTCTGTCTGTCTCTCTCTGTCTCTGTCTCTCAGTGTCTCTGTCTCTGTGTCTCTCTGTCTCTTTCATACTGGGGAGTACATTGAGTCATAACTACCAACTTTTTCCCCTGGGCAAGGAGAGGGGGAGCACAGAGTAGGCAGTGGTGTCGATACAGTGGTCTTTCTGACCGGAGGTGCAGTTGCACAGAGAGAGGGGCCAGTCTCTTTTCTAGAGAATCTGGCACTTGTCCCCAAGGGACTGGTTGGGGAAGATGGGCCCTGGGAAAGGAGTGGTATGGTTTCAGGACCCTGGAGCAAGGATGGATCAGGTGAGAACTTAGAAGTGAGGTAGGGAAATGGTGATTACTCTAGATCATTTTGCTTGCCCTAATTTTGTCACAAACCTGAGTGTTTTAATTTCTTTGGTACCATCAGGTAGAACGAGTTTAAAAAAATGCTCTCATTTACTCTCTAAAATGCTTTCAGTTTTGGAAAGAAGAGTGGTGATAGTGATCTGGGCAAAGACGAAGGCAGAAACGGAGGAAAAAAGAAGGCTGGTAATAACTAACATTTATAAAATGCTTTAAGATGTATAGTTCTTTATGAATGTTATCTCATTTTATCCTTTTAACAACCCTGGAAGGCAGGTGCTATTATTATCCCCATTTTACAGATAAGGAAACTGAGTCAGGCAGCAATTAAGTGACTTGCCCAGGGTCACATAACTAATTAGTATCTGAGTCTGGATTTACATTCAGATCTTTCTGATTCCAGGTCCAGTACTTTGTTCAGTGTGCAGCATAGGCCAATAGAGGCAAGAGAGAGATAAATGGAGAAAGAAAGTTGGACAGCAGGATAGGTGAACCACAACTCTGCTCTGTAAATAGGTTTCAACAAATCACTTCTTTCCATCTGGATCAGGTGGCTCCGAGCTGGACCTGAAGGATGGGTACAATTGACTCCCACTGGGATTGTCATTGTTGCTACAGGACCTGATTCATCAGAATTACCAAATGAAGGTCTCATAGGAAGACCATATCTCCCTGGGAACTAGACTCTCTCCTTAATTATTACTGGAGGAAAGAGACAAAGTGGCTAGTGGTGATAAAAAGTTTAAAAATTAGCCCAGAGGCATGGGCTTAAACTCTGGGGCCCCAGGAAACTGTTCAGAAATATTCCACTTATTATTCTTCAGTTGACTGCAAATTAAAGGAATGTTTTTCTCTTTGGGAGATAAGTCCCAATGGAGGAGGACTGTAGGGAATTTAAAAATAGTGTCAAGCTCAAATAGAAATAGGATGGGGCTGAACTAAAACACATATTAAGGATCCCTGCCAGCGAATATTAACGTAGAAAACCACATGCTTAGGAAATCATATTTTATTGCATTCTTATTGATTTTGTTAAACATTTCCCAATTATATTTTAATCTGGTTCAGGCTACACTCAGTGCTGTTGGCTGTATAGGCTAACACTGGGTCCAGATGCTACTTGTCTGACATGCAGATTCTGATATAAAATGCTTGACATCCAGGAGGTGCACACATCACACACTATATGGTACAGTACCTGGAGAATTGTTGGTACTTAACTAAATGCCTATTGATGGATTGAAGCACAGATCTATGCTTGAGGCATCAGAAACCCAGAGAACTTGTGACTTGCCCAAGGACACCCAGCTAGGTAACAATGGAATCAGAATTAGAATCCAGCTTTCAACCTGAATCAAATGCCTCCAGTTCAATTCCATAAGCATTTACTAAGGTTTTATTTTGAACAAGGCGCTGTGCATTCTGTATCATGTAGCATTGCAAATTATGTGGACTAACTAACTAACTAAAATGTTCAAGAATCTCCAATTTCAGGGGTGTGAGTTCTCCCTTGATTGGTAATCCTCCAACACTGTGGTTGCCAGTCTTTGAGAGTTGCTGCGATTGCATAGATTCTTCACCTGGTGGCCAACCTTTGGTGATGCATCTCTCTAAACTATTTTAGTAAGGATCTGGGCCTTACTAAAATCCACCACCATATAGAAAGGCTTTCCATTTGGATAGGTCTTGGCAGAGCTTGCACTTGGATGCTAGAACCTTGGCAAAACCAGACTTACCTCTCCACCAGGGTGAAAATATTAAGAGTATGGCTTTGTTGGATCATTGAGGATAGAGATATTTTAAATGTGTTGTTAGGTTCTCCAGGGTGATATCATTCCATCTCATGGCTAAACTTTTTTCTTTTGAGTTTCATAAATAATATGAATGGGAAAAATAGGATTTAATAACAGAAATCTATCTTACCTTGAGATTTTCAGGAGTAAGATTAGAGCGAGTACCTGGCCACTTGCTTCCATATTGCTCAAACAGATCATCTGCTCTTTCTTAGGTCTAAGATCTCTCTCCAGAAACTTTCCTTTAAAATAATGTGTCATTGCTTCTATTTGTTTTTGTACCATAGTAATTTCTGGGTATTGTTCTATGTCTACATTCCCTGCACAGAGGAGTGAGCCTTTCTACTGACCTCACATCATCCATCTCTAACTGCATGTGCCCCATCCTCCCCTCCCACCCTAGGAAATCCCTCAAATGCTCTGCTCTCCTAACATTCCTATTATTGTCAAGGGCAATAAGCATGGGGCAGCTAGGTTTCAAAGTGGATAGAGAGCTGGATTCAGGAAAACGAGTTCAAATTCAGCTTCAGACATGTATTGCTTCTATGACTCTAGGAAAATCGCTTAGCTTCTCTGTTTGCCTCAGTTTTCTCATTTGTAAAATCAAGATAATAATAGCACCCACCTGATAGGGTTGTTGTGATGATGATGATGATGATACCACAGTGCCTGGCACATAGCAAGCACTATATAAATGCTAGTGAAGATGATGATGATTATAATGAAATATCCTCTTATTTCCCCTAGTATTTGCAACCTAGCTGTCACCTTCGACTCCTCCTACCCATTCTGTTGCCAAGGCCTGTCTATTTCACTAACATCTCTCAAATATTCCCTTTTCTCCCCACTGAGACCACCATTATAGCATAGGCCCTCATCATCTCACACCCAGACTATTATAATAGTCTGTTGGTGAGTCTGCCTGCCTCAAGTCTCTCCCCATTCCAAACTGCCCTTCCTTCAGCCACTGGAGTGATTATCATAAACAGGTCTGACCATGTCACCCTCCTGCTCAGTAAACTCCATTGACTCCCTATCACTTCTAGAATGAAATACAGAATGCTCTGCTTGGCATTCAAAGCCCTTCACAGCCTAGTCCTCTCTCACTTTTCCAGTCTTCTTACACCTTACTCCCCACCAAATTTTGACCATCAAGAAACATGGAAATATCTCTATACAAAGAAGAACAGAAAAGGGAATTGCATGCGAAACTTTGAACTACTATATATAATTTTTGGAGGAGAGTTTATTAAATTTAATATAGTAGAAACAAAATTTTTCTATTCGTGTCCCTTTCTGACCTTCCTTCTGCTCTCTTTTGCATATACTTTAATATTTTATCAATGGTTTTTCCTTCTTTTTTTAAACATCACTATTTTAACCTACCAACTCCACTCCCCTTCTTCTGTTTACCATAGCAGTTCTCCCTAGTAGCAAATACACCTGGTTGAGCAAAGCATTCCATTGTCCATGCCTAAAAAATGCATATCTCATTCTCCACCTCTAGTCCATCAATTCTTTGTTAAGAGAAGAGAAGTTCACTTTGCCATTACCCTAGTGAACTCATGATTGGTCACTGTATTGATCAGCATTCTGAAGTCTTTCAAAGGCTTTTCCTTTACATTATTATGGACATTAGGTAAGTTGTTCTCCTTCTTCTGTTTACTTCATTTTGCTTTTACTTCATATCAGTATCCCCAAATTTCTCTGCATCTGTCACATTCATTATTTCTTATAGTACAGTAATATTCCATTACATTCATGTACCATAATTAGTTTAGCCAATCCCCCATTGGGCATTATGTATTTCCGGTCACTTATTTATTATTTTTAGATAGCAAAGAAGTAGGAAAAAAGTGAATGTTATTTAATATATGAAGCCTTGATTTGTACTTTAAGTAGGAAGAAATAGTATATAGGGGTTGGAGTTACTTTTTCCCAGGCTGTGCTAGACCTTCCAGGCTTTATCCAGTTCCCAAAAGCCTGAAGCGACAGACAACTCAGTGAAGGAAAGACGTCAGTAAAAGTCAATCCAACGGCCAGATTATCAAGTGACTGGTGAGAATATCTTCCAAAAAAAAAAGAAGTCAGTTTTAATTTTGAATTCTGGAGAAGACAATGCTCTGCAGTAAGCACGGACAAGTGATAAGAAAGTGGTTTTCATTCCTCTTGTGGGTTCCAGTGGAGAGGAAGTATGATTCATTTTAGAGGAGTTCAAATGTTCAAAAGAAAAGAGAATAAAAAAGGGAAAAAAAAACTTGCACATGTCAAAGCATAAAGATAATGAAGAAAGTGAAAGATTAGTTAGAGGGGGGTCAAAATGGTTGTGTGTGTGTGTGTGTGTGTGTGTGTGTGTGTGTGTGTGTGTGTGTGTATGTGTGTGTGTTTTAAACGATTCACTGTAAGTTCATTATCACTTGCAATTGCTGCTACTTATCACCTGGGTGACCTGGGGTGAGCTGCTTGATCTCTCTGAGCCTCTATGTCCTTGTCTATAAAATGAGGGAGTTGGACCATATGGCCTCTGAAGCACCTTCCGGCTCTAGGGCTATAATCCTGTGATCCTATGGGCTTCATCACATTTTCCTTAAAAACCTTTCCTTTAAAGAAGAGTAACAAATAGGAACTGGGGGAATTAGGTGGCAAAGTAGATAGAATACCAGGCCTGGAATCAGGAAGACTCATCTTCTTGAGTTCTAATCTGGCCTCATATTTTTATAAGATTTGTGACCCTGGGCAAGTCACTTAACCCTGTTTGTCTCATTTTTCTCATCTATAAAATGAGCTGGATGAGGAAAGGACAAGTTATTACTATACTCTTGCTAAGAAAACCCCAAATGGGTTTTGGCCACAACTGAAAAAAAATTAGGAAAAAACGTAGTGTGTCATAGTTACCAAAGTTTACACCATTAACAGGAAAAGAGCAAAAGATGGAGGTACTATTCTTCCACAAACTCTCTCTCTCTCTTTTTTTGCAAACACTTAAAGCAGAAGCTGAAATGCCTCTTCTTTCAGTCTCAGAAGGAGGTCTTTCTGATGTTTGAAAACATGGGATGTTTCTAATTGTCCCAAAGAGAAAGGAACTCTGGTTTGGGAGGTATGGTGGGTGTGAGAGAGGGGGTGTCGATTCAGAGTCATGAAGAGGAAGCATGGCAAAGTAAAGAGGCTTCTGGATTTGTTCTCAGAAAGACTTGGGTTCAGCTCTCACCTTTAGACATCTAGTAGCTCTATGATTCTAGACAAGTTAGTTAACTTTGAACCTCAATTTCTTGGAACTTGACTTTCCCTATCTGTAAAATGAGGGGGTTGGATTCAATGACCACTAAAGTCCCTTCCAGTTTTAATTTTGTGGTCTGTGAGAGTCATGTTTATACGTCTAGAATGATTGTGAGAAATGCGATTTTTTAGGGGGATGGCAATATTATGCATAGGGAGCTCTGGTTTCTCTTTCTTCATTAAAGAGTCCTTAAAGGACTGTGTGGGGACACTTTAGGAGAATGTGGCAATGAAACAGAGATACCCCTCCTTTCAAGGCTCGAGACCCCTGCTTTTGATTGCTTGTCCATGATGTCCATAGTTGAGCGTTGATGTGAAGATGGAGATTGCCTCCAGAGGAATGTCATGGATTAAAGGGCATTGGCACAGAAATAGGAAATTCCTTAAATCATTTAAGTAAATATGGAGGAGGCAGTCAGTCCATATTTGTGGGTTGAAGGCTCAGAGGATCAGAACTTGAAGAGGGCTTAGGGGTGTTCTAGTGCAACCCTTTCCTTTTACAGATGTGGAGACCATGATTGAGTAATTTGCCTGGTATCACAGAGGTGGCAAAGTCACATGCATGCATTCCCTCTGATTCCAAATTCAGTGCTCTTTCCATGGTTAATTTGGGGGCAGAGAGATTGGGTCAAAGCCTGAAAAGTCCTAAGCAATATTACAGAGGTTTGGAGACCCCAGTGATTGGCAGAGAAGCGGGAGGAGAGGGTGGATGTTCATAGGATCAGTCAACAAGCATTTATTAAGCACCAACTGTATGCCAATCACTGTGCTAAGTGCTAGAAACACAAAGAATGGCAAAAAAAAAATAGTTCCTAGTCTCAAGAAGCTTGTGGTCCAATCTCTCATATATGTAGAACTGGAAGGGACCTTAGAGTACAAGTAAAGAAATAAGCAATTATTAAACGTATATTTGTCTCATATCCTCAACATCTAGCACAGTGCCTGATGTAGAATACATTATTTGTGAAACATATATTGGTTGTTTGATAGCATGTCAGAGCTGACAGATCTTAAAGGTCATCTCGTTACATCATCTCATTTTAGAGATAAAGAAGGTAAGACACAAGGGATTGTTTCCTTTGAAAGCCAGTTTGGTGCCAGGTATCTGATAAAGTCTGCAGTGTTTTGTGGCCTGCCTTTGTGATCTGCTTCCTGGAAACTTTGAGGGTATGTGATGAAGCACCTAAATCATATGTTCAACTTCATGGTGCCATTGACTATACGTAATATTGCGGTTTGGAATGTTTGGGGATGTTGGCAGGTTCTGCTCCCTTCCCTAAGTTTTAGGAAAACTAAGGAACTCTCCTATTATTTATTCTTATTTTTAAAAATTAATTTATTTGTTTTCAGTTTTCTATAAACACTTCCATAAGTCTTAGATTTTTCTCCTCCTCTTTTATTCCCTTTAAACAGCAGGCTTGAAGGGGTAATCTCAGCTTCTATTGACCACCTCCCCCCCATTTCTTTCAATGCTCTGTTGTCCCATGAGCACCATAGAGAATGTGGAGGAAGCTCCAGAAAGACTGATGACTTGCATGGAGTGAGGTTTCCCTCCCCCATTGACAGCTTTCCATGATATTCTCCATGCCTTCAATGGACATCTTGATACAAACACAGAATTCAGGACACTATATCATGCTGTGTGATGCCATAGGGTACAATAGGTATCTTGTAGACTACAACCCTTATTGGAGAAGAATGATATGAAATAAAAGATTGGGAAGAGTCATAGCTCTGCACACTGGTGGTCCAGGCCATAGGGCCATCTTCTCACCAGACTAAAGCAATAGTGGGATTTGGCAGCCCCCAGGTATCTAAGCAGCCCCCCGCTTTTAAGGATCTCAACTCCTGGTATGAGGAATGGGCTAGACAAGGTGCCCTAAAAATTGCCTGCTTCCGCCAATCCTGGACTGCTTTCTCTAGCAGAAGAAGATCCTACCTTTTGGTCAAAACACAAAAAGTTCAGCAACTTTTGTGAAGATGATTCCAGTAAGCACTGGCGCATGAAATGTGTACACACTTGTGGACAACGACATGAAATCCTGTACACCTGAAAGACAAACAGCTTTTGTTGTGAGAGAACTCAGTAGGGATCACATCTAAACAGCAGCATTGAGTGAAACAAGTCTGGCAAATGAAGGCCAGTTTACTGAAGTCAGAGTGGCCACAGTCATGGAGAACTCTGTGAAGCTAGCGTACATTTTTCAATCCAAACTAAGCTTACATGTCTACCAAAAAGAGTGAATGGCAGGCTCATGACAATGTGATTGCCACTTGCAGGAAAGTGCCATGCTACTATCATTGGTGTATATGCTCCCACCACGATGAACCCTGATGAGGTCAAAGAAAAATTTTATGAAGACCTGGAGATCCTCATCATCAATGTGCCAAAAGAGGAAAAGCTTATAACTCTGAGTTCCAGAGCAGGAACAAACTATCAGACACAGCAGGGAATTCTTAGGAGGAAGGCAGTGGAAAACAGCAATGCTCACTTACTAATGAAG
Source organism: Notamacropus eugenii (assembly GCF_028372415.1). Taxonomy (NCBI): domain Eukaryota; kingdom Metazoa; phylum Chordata; class Mammalia; order Diprotodontia; family Macropodidae; genus Notamacropus; species Notamacropus eugenii. The sequence continues at coordinate 397,025,973 of NC_092876.1, forward strand.
ACTTGAGTGTCTCATGACTCATCACCAACAGTAAATTTACCTAAAAACACTAAAACTTTTGGATGCACTCTTGCCCCAATCATGGACATTCAATAGACTATACCATTGTAAGGAGATGAGATAGACAGGATGTGAAAGTGACAAAGGCAATTTGTGACTCAGATTGTCTGACAATTATAGATTTATACTCTCCAAGCTCAACATTTGTATTAAACAGAAGTGGCAGCCCCAAGGCAAGAGGACTACCTGAAGAGTTAATATCTACAGATTAGAGTACTTCTCTGTGTGTGAATAGTTCCTTGCTAACTTGGAGGGAAAGTTGAGCCTTTGGTTGGTAACAGTGGAGCAGAAAAGGAAAGTGGGCAACTTTCAAAGATTTGGTGTATAGCACAGTATTAACCTCTCTGGGCCAGAATGCTTCCAAATATCAAGATTGATTTGACAAGAATGATGTGGAAATTCATAGGCTACTGAATGATAAATGAGAACTACCAGCAGGAGAGTTCATCCATCTCCAATTAGGCATCATTTAACTTCATCAAAAGTTATTTTTTTCCGTTGTCAAAGAGGACCATGACATCAGGAAGATGATCCTCTGACTTGCAAGTGAACTGGATTTAAGTGAGGGAGGGCTGTGCAAGGTCACCAGCCTCATTTTCTTCTCCAGATCCATCTAGGTCCACTGGTCAGATATAGATCAGGAAAACTGGAGAAGGCCCCTTCCTCAAAAGTAAAATGCAAGCAATTGTTAGAGAGATACAGGATTCTTGGCTCAATAAGAAAGCAGAAGAAATTCTGTTTTACATTGATAGTAACCATCCAAAGCACTTTTATGTTACCTTGAAAGCTATTTATGGGCCAAAGACTTCTAGTGCATCTCAACTACTCAATGCTGATAGAGCCACATAAAGATATGAGACTGGAGAGATGCGCTGAACACTTTCATAGTGTTCTCAACAAGTTGTCATCCATCATTGCTGAAGTCATTAATTGTATACCTCAAGTTGAAGTCAATGACTCCCTTGCCAAACTTCCAACTGAAGAAGAGGTTTTGAATACCATTAAGTTTCTCTTGTGTGGCAAAGCACCTGGTTTTAATTCTATTCCAGCTGAGATTCACTGGGCAGGTTGTCCACTGCTCATATAGAAACTGACAGAAATTTTCCTGGCTATATGGCAATAGGAGGTTATCCCTCAGGAGTTCAAGGATGCCTCCATTGTCCATCTTAATAAAGAAAAAAGAAATAGATCGTCCTGTGAAAATCACAATGGGATCTCTCTCTTGCCAGAGTTCTACTTAATAGGCTAGTTCTTCACCTAGAAGATGGTCATCTACTCAAGAGCCCCAAGGCTACAGAAAGGGCTGAAAAATGATGTTTGCTGTTCAAAAACACCAGAAGAAATGTCCAGAGCAGAACAGAGATCTTTATACAATTTATAGATCTAATGAAGGTTTTGACACTGTCAATCATGAGAGCTTGTGGAAAATTATGACAAAATTTGGGCGACTAGAGAAGTTCATGATGTCTCATGATGACGTGCCTGCATGGGTTCTGGATAATGGACAGTGCTCTTGTGCTTTCTCAGTCACCAACGGAGTGAAGCAGAGATGTGTGCTTGCTCCCATACTTTTTAGTATGATTCTTTCTGTGATGTTGTCAGACACCTTCAATGAAAATCTACTACAATGATGGTAAGTCATTTACTATTGAAAAGACTACAACCCAAGATTAAAGTGGAGGGAGAGCTGGTGCACGACTTTTTGCTTACAGATGATTGCATACTCAGTGCATCCTCTGAGGCTGAAATGCAACAAAGTGGGTTGATTTTCTGCTGTTTGTGCTAGTTTTACCCTAACAATTAATGCCAAAAAAAAAAAAAAAAGCCAAACAAACCCCAAACCAGAGGTTCTCCTCTGCTTAGCACCACACCATCAAATGTGGAACTACCAGTTACAGCAAATGAAAAAATTTTGAATGCTATGGATAAGTTCACTTACCTTGACAGTATTTTTTCCAGGGATGTATACATAGATGATTAGGCTGACACATTTTGGGAGCTTCTGAAGAAAAATGTGGGAGAGAAGAGATATTAGACTGCTTAGCAAACTGAAAGTTTACAGAGTTTTTCTGCTAACCTCCATGTTGTATGCCTGTGAAACTTGGATAATATACCAGCACCATGCCAGAAAACAGAAATGGTTCCTTTTGTATTGTCTTAGGAAGATTCTGAAGATCACCTCGCAAGATAAGATACTAGACTCAGGTATTTTCTTGAGCTGAACTGCCGCACCTTCAAACTCTACTGCAGAGAGTGTAACTCTGATGGGTTGGCCACCTTGTTTGAATGACAAAAGTACATTTGCCTAAAAGACTATTTTACAGAGAACTCACACAAGGCAAGGGCTAACATGGAATTTGGCAGAAACAATAAAAGAACACTCTCAAGGTCTCTCTGAAGAATTTTGGTTTCAATTATGAGACCTGGAAGCCACTGGCACAGGACTGCACAGCACAGTGTGCCGGCATCAAAGACAGTACTATCCCCTATGAGTGAAGCAGAATTGTAGTAGGTCAAAAGAAATGTGAGATGTACAAATTTAGAGATAGCTCCACTCCAAATGTCCATATGAACTATTTGTGGTAGAGCTTTCTGAGCTCTTATTTGTCTGTTCAGCCACAGTCAGGCACATTATACCTTGGCCCCAACATAGTGATGTCATTTTAGTCCTCTTCTAGAATGAAGGGCAATAATCAATAGCAGTAGTTAGTAATGAAGTCAGCAAGGCATGTTGGATAGAGAGATGACTTTAGTCAAGAAAATTTGAATTCATATTTGGCCTTTGACACCTACTGACTGTGTGACCCTGGACAATTCCCTTAACCTCTCAGTGATCAGACAAATTCCAGAGCTGTTTCCAATTTGTGTCAGGGGAAGGTGTTTCCACTGGGGAGCTCTTGGTGCCTATTGAATTATAGGTACAGCTTCTCTGAGACAGTTAGGTGGTGAAGTGGATAGAGTGCTGGGACTAGAATCAGGAAGACTCACCTTCCTGAGTTCAAATCTGACCTCAGACACTTACTAGAAGGAAATGGCAAACCACTCCTGTACCCTTGCCAAGAAAACCCCAAATGGGGTCACAAAGAGTCAGACATGACTGAAACAACTGAACAAAACAGAGACTCTCCACCCCCAGACTTGACCCTGACCCCAAAAAACAATTATTGTAATCCAGATTTGTGATGTCATTACTGCAAGGAATTCACAGTGAGAAAAATCTCCTCTACCAATGCAGATTAATGAGCTAGGTAGCTAGGTTAGTAGATACAGTGGATGAAGTATAGGACTTAAAGAGTCAGGAGACATCTGAGTCTAAATCCTGCCTCAGATGCTTACTAGATGTGTGACCAGAGGCAAGTCATTTAATTTCTGTCTGCCTCAGTTTCCTCATTTGTAAAATGCAGATAACTTTATCACCCACCTTCCAAAGTTGTCATAAAGGCAAAATGAGATGGTATTTTTATAGTGCTTGGCAACCCTTAAAACGTTGTCTTGTGGCATTGTTATTACTATTATTTGTAGTTTTAGAGGTGCTTAGGAGGACCGCATGTCTTCTTGGTACCAAAGACCACACTCTGTTCAGTATGCCAAAGATGACAGATCTTTTGCAATCGCAAAAATGCGTGATAGTTTTTTTATTCAATTAATGTTTCAAAAAAAACATGGTATGGTTTCAATATTATAAATGTTCCAGTATTCAAATTCTATAAATATAAAAAGGTACAATAAAACTAAAATATAAGAATTCAATATTTATGATTCAGAAATTCATTATTAGGCACAACTGGGGGCAGCTAGGTGGTTCAGTGGATAGAGCACCAGTGCAGGAGTCAGGAGGACCTGAGTTCAAATCTCACCTCAGACACTTGACACTCACTAGCTGTGTGACTTTGGGCAAGTCACTTAACCCCATTTGCCTTACCCTGGGTCATCTCCAGTCATCCTGATGTATATCTGGTCACTGGATTCAGATGGCTCTGGAGGAGAAGTGAGGCTGGTGACCTGCACAGCTCTCCCTCACTCAAAACAAAGTCAAGTGCAAGTCATGTCATTATTTCTCTGATGGCATGGTCTTCTTAGGCAACGAAGGAGGAACACACATTAGACACAATAACAACCAGACAGAAAACAATAAAACCAAAATCTATAATTTTATTGTTGTCTGTTGTTGAGTCATTTTCAGTCATGTCTGCTTCTTTGTGACCCCATCTGGTGTTTTCTTGGCAAAGGTCCTGGAGTGGTTTGCCATTTTCTTTTCCAGCTCATTTTACAGATGAGGAAACTGAGGCATACAGGTTTAAGTGACTTGCCCAGGGTCACACAGCTATTAAGAGTCTGAGGTCAGATTTGGACTCGGGTCTTCCTGATTCTATGCTCAGCCCTTATAAAAAGACAAACAATTGCTTCTTGGTTAAAAGAAGAAAAAAATCATACTTATAAATAGAATTAAACTTTGTGTTCTGTATATATTCATGTTTGTATATATGTGTACACCTTCAGTCTCTTGTGTTTGATCTCTTCAATGACTCATTGTATAGGTCCCTGCTCTGTCTAATAGGCGGCACAGAGGATGGAGAGCTGGACCTAGGGGCAGGAATCACCTGACCTGAGGTCACATCCAGACTCAGATAGTTACTATGTGTGACCCTGGGCACAATGCTTACCTCTTTCTGCCTCAATTTCTTCAACTTTAGAAATGAAGATAATACGTGACAAGGTCCTCTGGCTCTCAGTGGAGCACCTACCTCACAGGGTCATTTTGAGGATCCAATGAGATAACATTATCCTTATAATGAGATATTATGAGATAACAATACAAATGTTTGTAAAATACTTAGTGAGTACCTGGCACATAGTAAGTGCTTATTTCTTTCCCTGTCCTCCCCTTCCCTTCCCCCTGTACTATTAATTCCCTCATAAGATTGCAATACCTCAGTTAGATTTTTAGTGCCAGCATCACAGATTCGTTTTCCAGATCCCAATCTCCCAGAGTATATACACTCTGAATGCCTTGTGGGCCAAATGCTAGGACACTATTAAACATTTCATTTTTTTTTTTTGGCTAACTCTGGTCATTTCAATTACAAAGTATGGTTTTTTTTGAAAAGAAACAAAACAAAACAATTGTGACTGTTAAATTTCCAGGGTTTACAACTGCTAGGTCCATCTGCAGTGCCTCCTTTAATCCAGGAACCTCATTGGCCTCTGACATTTTCACCATTTTTACTAATTTATTTAAAACTCCATTGGATGATAGAGTGATAGCACCCTTCAGGTGATGGTTGAAGGGGCAGCCAATGGTGACAGAACATTTCATTTGGTGAAAATTCATTCTGTTCACACCATATATGGTCGCCAGGGCCAAGTCTTCTGGTCTTATTAAAAAATGCAAATTAACCCAGTTTTGCGGATGAACATCTCTAAGAACAAAAATGGCAGCTACTTGACAATCTACATTGGTAGAAGATTTCTTCACTAGCAATTTCCAACACCAGTGGTATAGACAGCAATAACATTATTTTGTTTGGGCAATGGTGGGAAGTGTCAGCATTTGTGAAGTATGTGGTATTTAATGACTATAAAGACTTCCCTCTACCTTATTGTTATTGTCTGAAATTCTGTCACTCTTCCTTTAAAACACAATCTTCGGATAATTTAAAAAAATTCAACTACATGATTAGCACCTTATCCATTGGTCACTCTCTTCCTGATAGGAAGGGAGGCCAATGAATAGTGGGAGCCTGAGAGGGAAAAAAATAGGAAGACCAGAATGTGGGAGGCTCCTAAAGAGAGGTTAGGCCTTAGCTTTGCCTAGGCTAGTCTTGAGCTTCTTAAAGAGACCACTTTCTCAGGAGACCTTTCTGAGGCCTTAAGTTCCTAAGACACCCATGCAGTTTTTCTTCCTTTGCCATAGTGTTTGAAACAGTTGGAGGTCCCTGGATGGCACAGCGGATAGATAGAGTGCCAAGCCTGGAGTCAGGAAGATGAGTCCAAATATAGTCTCAGAAATTTACTAGCTGAGTGTGACCCTGGATAAGTCCCTTTTCCTCTGTTTGCCTCAGTTTTCTCATCACTCAATTGGGGATAATAATAGCACCTACCTTCCAGGGTTGTTGTGAGGCTCAAATGAGATGATAATTGCAAAGCGCTTAGTGCAATGCCCGGTACATGGTTAGAATGATATGTTAGCTATTTGTATTAATTCAATGTACCAAGCACCTATTAAATACCCACTATATACAAGATACTGCTGGAGGCTGACAGGGCAGAAAACTTGAAGTTCTCTTTGACCTTAAGGGACTTTTATTTTACTGAAAAGAATACAATAATATATGTATACAAATGTGCTATATACAACATATACATATATAAATAAATATAAACATGCGCACATTACATACATGTACACATGCGCACATTATATACATGTACACACACGCACATGTATATAAACATACAATGCACATATATATACATACACATGTATCTCTATCTCTCATCTGTGTTTATGTGTATCTATCTTTATCTTATACCTCTGTGTGTATATTTCTATATCTTTCTATGGCTATCTTCATTTCTCTCTCTGTATATTTCTCTATTAATCCCTATCTCTTCTTTCAATCTATCTATATGTATCTATATATGTACTTGTATATCTCTCCATTCCTATCTCTTGGTTTCTCTGTGTGTGTATCTTTCTATCTTTTTTTGTATATCTCTTTATGTATGTCTAAACTGTGAGCCACAAGTGTAGTTGGTGAGAAGACAGGGTCACCTCTCCTCCACAATGAGACGATTAGGTTGATGAGATTATGCACTGCAGTGGAAATGGTATTTCACTGAAAGTCACAGAAACTGGGTCTGCCAGTTATTACCTCTATGACCCTGAGCAAATCCCTTGATTTCTCTGCGTTTCCCAAACAAGATAACCTTTAAGATTCCTTCTAGGTGGCTCCACATCTCTGATCTGGTGACTGCAAAATCTTGTGAATTTTCTCCTGCCTCATATGGTACATGCTTTATGGTTAGGCCAATGCAGAGTGGAATTAGGAAGCATTCTAATTCAGTCAGGTTGTATCTGCTTTTAAGCTCTTATCTCTCATTTTTCTCTAGGATACACTTTACTAAGTGTCTTCTTTCTTAGACACTGATGGAAAGAGTGCCCTGTATACTTGATAGGAGTTTAAGAGTGTCACCAAGGTGCAATCAATCCAATATGCTTTACTTTGCCTTTTTAACTGGATCTGATGAACAGCCACCAAAACTTGTACTTACCCGCTGGCTTGCAGAAGAGTTATCTAAAATTTTTTGAGGTCCTTTTCCATACTGAGTAGCCATCACTTTCTGAACAATTGGACAACCTCACAGCCAATTTTGTGTTGTGTCCACATGGAATGATAAGTGCATAACTTTGTAGATATGTCCCTCCTTCCCAGCTTCCCTGGTAATGGGTAATACAAATTGATCCCAATATACTCAAACCTCCTCACATTAAAGGGAGATTTAGGCTCTAGATTATATCTTTCCTTGCTACCTGCCCTCTTCCCCACAACCGTGAAGATTACAGCTAAAATCTTGCTTGATGAAAATAAAATCCAAAAGTCTTGGCTTCATTCTATTGTTGAACAGTTTGTAAATATTTCCATGACGACAGCAAATGTTGTAACAGGATTTGGCTCCTAGATTGGCCTGGGGTCATAACACACTGTTAATTGTTTAGAACTCCATTAAATGAAGCTTTTGAAATTTTTTTTTGTTAAATTGTAAGTTCTGTAGTTACTGAGTTCCGGCAGATCAGTCCAAAAGCAAGGCCTAGTGATAAATACAGGATGTCTGTGGTTTGAGTTGTCAACAGGATTTCAGACTTGGAAGAGTCTTCAGAGATCGTAATCCAATCCATATATGACCAATGAACATTCCCATCAAAGTGGTCATCCAGTCTTCACTTGAAGATCTATGGGGAAGGACTTGGGGGGTACAATGCCTAGAACACTAGGTTCAAATTCTGCCTCAGATGCTTGCTAGCTCTGTGACTCTAGAGAAGCCTCATAACTTCTCTAAGACTCAGTTTTCTCAGCTGTAAATTGAGAAAAATAATAGCTCTTATTTCACAAGGCTGCTAGGAAGATCAAATTAAATATAATGCATTTTGAAAATTTTGAAGCACCGTACAAATGCTAGCTAGCTAGTAGTGCCAACCAGAGCAGCCCATTCTATTTTCACATGGCATCAGTTGTTAGGAAGTTTCTTCCATTTAATATCTGAAGTTCATAGTAAAAAATAGATATTGAAACTTGTAGTTGTGATGGCTTTATCTGAAGATTATTGCAGATGTAAAGGGCTATATAACAGGGCCCTTCCCCACTGCCTCATCTCTTTCACCTCAGGATATTCAATCACCATTCTTGATTCTAAGGCTTGGAACCTTAGAACCCCAAGGTAAGTAACTAGCTGTGGACATAAGGGAGGGAGAAAAGAACCTAATTAAATAGAAATCACATTTGACTGGTGGAAATAATTGAAGGACCTTCCAGAAAGTCATTGGTACCTTCAGGGCAGGGAGGGAGTGAAATAGTTTGGTAATCAGACCATTTTAATTTAATAATCTTAATTTGAGCCATTTTTGCCTTAACAGATGGGTTTCAAATCTTGGCTTTAATTTTCTTTTTTTGCCATCTTTTTCCTGAAATTTCTGATGTTGTGCAATACACGAGACAAAAAGTATAGCACAGTTTGGTTTGGCCTTTTGCATAACAACGATGCACGAAAAGAAAGTAGTACAGACTATGTATTATCTGTTTGCAGGAAAAAAGTATGATAATGTCATTCCGAATTATGATGTCATTTATTTTGGCTCATTTTCAGCTTTAAATTACGGGTTTCATTGTTAATTTACATGTTACAAATGTAGGAATGTGAGAAAGATCTGTAATCATTTATGAGGGAAGTTTCTGTGAATTTATTATCAACTACATTCAAGTCCAATCTAATCCAATAAATATTTATTATGTCTATTATTTACCAGACCCTGTGCTCACACTGGGGATGTGATTAATACAAAGAATTAATACAAAGATAGTCCTTACCCTCAAGAAGCTTACAATCAAATGGAGGACATGACACACTTTGCTGTTCTTAGAAGAGGTTCTTTTTATTTAGTTGGTGTAGATGTCTGATTAATCCACTTGTCAATAAACCTTTAAATGTTTAAATAACTATATGCCATCCTAACCAAAGAACAATCCTTGTATTGTGCATGAATCTTCATGGGGATGATACATTTCTGTACATATTATCACTCGAAACCTGGAATCTTTCTGTCCTTTTACTTCTAACTAATATATACAAGGCAGATGTTAATGGAAGGAAAAAAAACGTTAATTTTTCTTCTAGAAATGAATAAAGAAAGAATTTTACTCTGGAGAGTCACACAGTTTCAAAATTAACAGGGGCGATACAGGCAAGAGATGAAGTAAGGGGAGGAAAACCCAGGACTAGGAAAGCTCAACCAGGTATCTCAATAAAAATATCAATCATAATCTTGGTTAAAAAAAATCTAGATAACTGGGATCTTGGAAATTCTTAGAATCTGAGCTCTTCCTCAAGCCTAGTTTTATAGTTGGGACTTTTGAGTCACTCCTGAGGGTGACTGGGCAGTCTTACATAAGTGCCGTGGCAAATACACCTATGTTGTTTCAGGAAATCCTTATCATCTCGAATTTACCTAATACCAGAAGACTGATAATCTTCCTTCTCTCAACCTGCCCAAAAGATGGTCACCAAGTGTAGTCACAACCCCTATAAACACCCAGAGGGAGGGGAAGCAGATACACAATATCTTCCTAAGGGTCTAGCTAAACCTCTGTTTGCCTCAGTTTCTTCATCCGTAAAATGGGGATTATAGCAGTACCTACTTCCCAGAGAGGTTTTGAAGATCAAATGAGATAATATTTGTAAATAGGAGGTACTTAAATACTTGTTTCCTTCCTTCGCCTTCTCCAAGTTAAACTAGAAAAGATGAGCTCTGCTAAATTTCCTTCATTTTCTCATCTATCTTCTCAGTCTTGTAATCTGGCTTCTGATCTCCTCACTTAACTGCAGCTGATCTAAAGTTACCAACAATCTTTTCATGGCTAAATATAATCACCATTTCTCAGTCCTTATTCTATGTGACCCTATTCTGAAGCTGTTTACATCTGTCCTCTCCTCCTAGACACTCTCCACTCTCATCCCATAACAGGACTTTCTCTTAGTTCTTCGCTCACCTAACAATTCCTCCTATGTTTCCTTTGCTATGTATGTATGTGTATGTGTATGTATCACTCACTGAGTGTGAGCTTCTTCCAGTGCTCTGTTCTAGGTCTTCTTTTCTCCCAAAACTGACTTTATGAAAGATCTCATCAGTCCCCCTGGGCTTCCTAATCATCTCTATGAGAAGGACTTTCAGCACAGTCTCTATATTAAGCACTAACTTCTTTCTAGAATTTTAGCCCTGCTTTACCAACTACATCCTGAATTTCTCTACTAAAGTGCCCCATTCACCAGAAGGATGAGTTTTGCTTTGATGAGACTGAAGGGGAGGTTACAGCATTTAAGTGCTAAACTTAATCAATTTTGACTGAAGGTATAAAAAGACAACTAAAAACGGAAAAACAAAAAGAATGCTTATATTTCTTAGAGATTAAGATACTTGTCCAGAAGAAAAGAGATAAAAAGTAGGAGAATTTTAAACTTGAATCCAAGTGTTCTGATTTCTAGTCCGGAACTCTTTCCAGAACGTCTGAAGTAATAAAAATATGGCCAATAGTGCTTTAATTTTAAAGAATGTTTTGTTGAAGCCTTTTGCTTTACTTCGGTCATTTCTGAGTTTATTTTCTGCCCTCCCCAATCTCTTCTGGAATGGAATCTTCCCTTGAACAAACAGTTAAGTAAGAGATAACATTAGTTTCAGCAACCATGCCAGATGGAACACACTCCTTTGTAATCTCTCAACTCCCTTTTGAGAAGAAAGAAGTATGTTTCATTATTAGTTTTTCTCCCCATTACTCAGAGATCAGTTTCCTTTTAGTGATGTCTCACTTTATTTTACTGTAGTCATGATTGTAATTGGTTTCTCTGGTTCTCTTTACTTTGCTAGGCATCCATTGCAATCTTTCAAAAACCAATATTTCATTGACATTAAGATGGCACAGTGGATACAGCATAGGCTAGGAACTGCCCATAAGTTCAAATCTGTTCTCAGGCACTTCCTAGTTGTGTGACCCCTGGGTAAGTCACTTAACCTTGTTTGCCTCAATTTCCTCATCTGTAAAATGAACTGGAGAAGTGAAATGACAAGCCACTGAAGTATCTTTGCCAAGAAAACCCCAAATGGGGTCGTGAAGATTCACAGATAACTGAAACAACTCAATGACAAAATTTATCACCAATTCCTATTCATAGTAGACATGAACAATTTGGAGTTTGGTTTAAGGCAGTATAAGTTAAATGCTATATTCCCTAAACAATTGTTATCAATTACTGCTTAATTCAGCTTTGATGTTCTTTTCCAGAGCTAAATGGAAAATAGCCTCCAGTCACCTCTGAGAGTATCAAGCTCTGTTACAATTTGATTTTTTGAACATGCCATATTAACCATGCAAACCCTTGCGACTCTTTCTCCTGCCATTATCATTAATTCTTTTTGCTGTTAGTCCTAATTACCTTGATTGCCTTGAAAGAACCATATATTTTTTATTGTATTTCAGTGACCTAAAAAAAGGTCCTTATTTGCTAAGAGAGTTCTTTCTACTTCCTGTGGCTTCTGTTCCAAGACCCTTCATAGCCTTGCACTTTGACTAGTAAAAAATTGAGACACACTCATGTAGGCACATGTCTCATTTTTACATTTTGCATTTTCCCCATGACAATCTGGTCGCCTAATATGCCATGTTACTAGTCTCCTTCACTTTGGAGCTCTTTTATTGTGTGTAAAGTACTTTACATGTTTTGACTGATTATCATAAGGAGTCTCTCTCTCTCTGATAATCTTAATGTATTTTTTCCTTTTCCCCTACTGAACATTTTAGAATATAGTGTAATAAAATAGAATAGTTTTTTGGCACAACTAGACAGAATTTCCTTATTGGAAAAATATTGTCTTCTCAGAAATTCTGAAGATTAGAAAGGAGCAGGCCAGTATGAGTAAGAAAAGCTTTTATTTGCTGAAAGGCAGAAGGGAAAGGATGATAAAAGAAAAAAAGAATAATAAAAAAGCAATAATTTGCTAAGTGTTGTTATACACGTTATCCTTCTATCCACATGTTGGGGATATAGTGTAATATGATAAATTTGTAAATAAGACCTAGTTTTGAATGCCAACTCTATTACTTTATTAAATGTGGCCTTGAGCAAAAAATGACTTTGCCACTATAGGACTCAGTTCCCCCATTTGTAAAATGAAGGATTTAGACTAGATGATCTCTGTGGTCCCTTTGAGCTTTAAATCATATGATCCTTATGTTTAGTACTTGGTACTTGGCAAAACATTTTTATATCCTTTATGTTGTGTTGAACTCTTTATGACCCTATTTGGAGTTTTCTTGGCAAGGACATTGGAACGGTTTGCCATTTTCTTCTGTAGCCCATTTACAGATGAGAAAACAGAGTCAGACAGGGTTAAGTGACTTGCTCAGAGCTAAGAAGTGTCTGAGGCCAGATTGGAACTCACAAAGAAGAATTTTCCTGACTCTAGGTCCAGAGCTTTATCCACTGTGCTATCTAGCTAGCCATATCCTTTATATCTTGATTATAAACTGTGACATGGGTAGGACAAGTATGATTATTGCCATTTTGATATGAGAAAATTGAAGCATGGAAAAATGACTTGCTAAAAGTAATTCAGCTAGTTAGTGACATAGGATTAGAACCCTAATCTTCTACCCTTGGTGCAGTGTGTTTCCTGTTAGAGCGCCAGCTAGTAAAAATAAAATGGAAATGGTTGCTATTAAAAAAAAAATGCTACTTATATTATATGATGATCTACTGTGAATGACTTAACTACTCTGAGCAACACATTGATCCAAGCTAATTCCAAAGGATTTATGATGGAAAATGCTATCCACTTCCAGAGAAAGAACTGATGAAATCAATGTAGATGAGAACATATTTTTTAAAAAAAACTCGTCTCTTTCTTTCCTTTTTTTCCCTCACCATGGCTAATATGGAAATATGTTTTGCGTGACTGCATGTATATAATCCAAATCTAATTGCTTGCTGTATCAGAGAGGGAAAAAGGAAAGAAGGGAGAGAGAGGAATTCTAACTCAAAATTATAAAAAGGTTAAAATTTGTTTTTATGTGTAATTTGAAAGAAAATATAAACAATTTCACAAAAAGATGTTGCTTCTATCTTTCAACTCATACAGCTATAGAGGATGACCCTAAATAAAGCAAATGGGCATGGTGTGAAAGACCCAATAAAATTTCCTTTGCTTCTCTACTCCCTGAAGCTAGTACTGATTACAGCATTCTATGGGTGCCAATCTAGTGATGAATGGGTTGAGGCAGTATTGATTTGGACAGTCAGTTTTATTTCTCCATTGCTTTCTTAATACAGTTCTTTGTTGCCTTTTATATCAAAATTTGACTTTCTGTATCCTTTCTTTCCTAAATCAACAGAAAAGAAGAACCCCATTCTAATGTAGTGACCTAGCTACTATGACTTATTGACAAAATTGCTCATAGTCTGCTAGGGGTTTCCACGTATTCTGAGCATGACTGCTCTCCAAATTTCTCTGCAGAAGTGTTTTTGTAGGAAAGATTGTTGGAATTGGTATTAAGGCATTCTGATAGACTGAATCTCAATCAATTTTACACTCAAATCTGTCCTTGAAAGCAGAGTGTATATTTATCAAATACATGGAACTAAGATACTCCTTCACTCTGGGGATGTGAGCTAAGAATGAAAAACAAATATGGCAATCTGAAAAAATGACTTAGGTACATAGAAAATTTAGTTCCAATACTGAAATCCATTCCTCTATGAGAAAAAATAGATAGGGATTATATAGCTTTGCTAAGATTTATTGGTGTAGCGCCAATGCAATATTCACAGTGCCTATGATGGCCATGAATTTGCTGGCAAAATTCTGAATCATGAAATACAACAGACTCACCACATGAAAGACAGAATCAAAACATTTATTCAGAAACCAGAAAGCCAAATCCCAACACCAGACAGGCAATCCATTAGAGTAACAAAGAAATCTATACACAACAGCAATGTAGAGGCTATACCATCTCCAGGCCTTCCCTCTGCTAGGCTTCCCACATATCATCTCCCTTAAACAAATCACAAACAAGTTTTCTCACTCATGCTAGCCAGCTGCCTACTTTTCTCTCCCTCAATTCTGACTGCTCTGACCAAATTTTCTCTCAGCTCTGCTCTAACTCTACCTCTTCCTGTTCCGCATGACTTAAGCAGGTCACATGAGCCTATTAATGAATGGGAAAGATCTTCCCATTTAAGTTGCCATTACATGTGGCCCCAAGATCTTTTGTATTCATTACATAGGTTGGTGGGGCAACTGGTATCAACAGAACTGTAACAGCAATAACACAAAATAAGCATATGAAAATATCATAGGCAACTGGTTTCAACAGAACTTTACAACAATATAACAGGGATCACAAAAAATAAGCACATAAAACAATATCTTAGGGTGGGGCTTGAGCACAAGTACTCTGTCATTCACCCCTTGAATGAATGGGGCCTAAAATCTCAGAGTAAGGGACAAAGGTCTCTTCTTCCATAGTTACTTCATGCTGAGATTGGATATAGAACTGTCCCTGCCCCAAGAGATCTGATTTGAAGGGTCCGTTTGTCAGTCAGCATCTGGAGCTTGATCAATGCCAGGTCTGGGGGTGACACAGCATATTGGACAGGGGGTGACTTCTGGCTTAAGAAATCAGGCATCTGTAGGTGGAGGGTATTAAACCTGCAGAAAACAAATCTGACAAACAAAGTGAACAGACAAAAAGTCAAAAAGAAACAAGGAGACAGACAATAAGCAGAAGCAGAGTAGGTAAGGTCAGCCATGCTTCTGGAGTCCATGAACCCACTATCATGGCCTCATACATGGTAGAATATATGAGTTAGGGGTACAATTTGGTCATCATCTTCTCCTGAATGAACAACAGTTACAATATTATCTTTCTCATGTGTTATAATTTCCCCAGCCTTTGGAACATCGTCTGGCTTCCATTTTACCCATACTTTAGCTCCTAATTCTATTCTATCAGTAGAACTCAATCCTTCACTTCCTCTGCTAGTTATTTTGGAAGGAGGGTCAGTTTTCCCTAGGGTATTGTTTCAAAAGTAATAATAATCACTTGAACTATTCCACCATTTTTATAAAACTGTATGGGTTCATGACCTAAATTTTGGAATGTCACAATAATTTCACCTTGATAATTAGAATCTATCACTCCAGCCAATACACTTATTCCTTGAGCTGTTAATGCTGGTTTAGATAATATCTATCCAAAATGATTTTTAGGGATTCTCATATATATTCCAATAGAGATTTTTCTTATTTCTTTTCTATCCAACCAAAAGTTCTCTAAACAATCATATCCTTCCGAACAAGGTGTCCCTTGGTACAGTGCTAGGATATCTAGCCTCACAATTCTAATACTCAGTATTTGGGATCTTACGTGTTTGTTGTTTTCTAATTTGCAGATTTGGTGTCAGCATTCTGGCTAGAGGTGGACTTCCTTTAATCTGAGATGGGGCCTGGCCAATTTCCTATTCTCTCTGCAGGTGTGACAAACTTGGATACAATGTTTCAGGAGAACTTGTAGGGGCAGTTCTTATTTCCCTGCTCAGTATAACATCAAGCCCCTTTTCTTGATACCTTTAGTATAGTTCATTAGTTGGAATGCCATTTATTCTTCCAAAATCTATCCCCGCTCTCAGTAGAGGAGCAAATAGTTCTTTTCTTGTCAATCTATTCTGAGTTTGAATCTGCTAGCTATTTACTCTTCTCTCTTGAGGAAATTTATCTTTTTCACTGATTCTCACTATCCAAAATACCATTGATTATCCCATCCTTGGGGAGAACCGACACAAAATATCTATGACTTCCTGTGGAGTAAAATCCTCAATTACCTTCCCAAGCACTGTATGAACACCGCCCCTCCCCCCTCCCCCCCCCCCCCCCCCCCCCATTCTCCTGCTGTACTGGGCAAACGTCAGCCTCCTCATTTAACTTTGTTTCATTCTCTTCCCATGCTGCTGGTAGGTGGTTAGGCACTAGTCAAGCTCAGCTTGTGTAAGGGCGGCATTCACCTTTTGCTTCTTTTTTGAGAGCTAAACTAAAAACAACTTTTTCTTCTACCACCTGAGACTTTCTAGTTTGTTCTTCTAAAGAAGAATCTGAATGCTACAGCATAAAAAGCTTCTCATGCAAACCAGCCAACTGCTTTTGCATCTGAGCTTTCTCTTACAGTAGCTTATCTCTGCTTTTATACATAAGGCGATAAGTTATTGGCAAGGCCCAGCCTTTCCTACATACCCCTGCCAGTTCTTTCCCTGGTTCTACTGGTATTCCTTGCGAAGATCTTTCTAAATATCTGGGTCCTCCCTTCTGTAGCCTTGGTTCCCAGTTTTCACAGAGCCCTGTGCTTTTAGCCCATTCTTTTGCTAAAGAAGAATGAAGTAAATTCTCCCATCCTGGAATATCCATTTCTTCCTCTATCTCTTTCGCCATTTTGTCTCCAAAAAGAGGTCTGATATTTTATAATCCCATGTTCATCACCATTTGTAGTGCCAATGTGATATTCACAGTGCCTACGATGGTCATGAATATGCTGGTGCAATTCTGAATCATGAAATATAATAGATTCATCACATGGAAGACAGAACCAAACCATCTATTCAGATACCAGAAAGTCAAATCTATCATAGTAACAAAAATCTATATACAATAGCAGTGCAGAGGGCAACACCATCCCAAGCCTTCCCTCTATTAGACTTCCCACAAACCAGCTCCCTTAAACAAATTACAAAGAAGTTCTCTCACTCATACTCGTCAGCTGCCTACTCTTTTCTTTCTCTTCCCTCAGTTCTGACTACTCTGACCAAATTTTCTCTCAGCTGTGTTCTAACTCTGCCTCTTCCTGTTCCACCTCTCCTGCTCCACCCTTTCCTGTTCCATGTGACTTTAACTCATGTGACTCAGGCTTTCATGTGATTTAAACAGGTCACATTGGCCTATTAATGAATGGGAAAGATCTTCCCATTTAAATTACCATTACGGTTAGAAGGATGGCAAAGATCAAGAAACTATTAATAGTTAACATTTATGTAGCATTTTATATGTTTGTAAAGGGCTGTGCATATATTAGCTTATTTGTTCCTCACAACAACCCTGTGAAATAGTTAATGTTGTTCCTAGTTTACATATAAATAAGTTGAGGCCTCAACTTTCCTAGGAATAAAGTGAGTGTAAGTGACTTGCCTAGCATCACACAGATAGCAATTATCTGAGACAGGATTCCAACAGAGTCCTTCCTGATTTCAAGTTTGCCAATCTCACATTTCTCACAATCCTCCAATTCTATTGTTTTGCCTCATTTCCAGTCACAGAGAAGAAAGAAGGAGGAAATTTGTTTACATAGCTAAGCGCCAGTGTATTTTTGGTTCTCAAATAAAAAACAAAGAGACTCATTTGAACAGTTAATAACGGAGCACTTAAAAAAATAAAGCTGCCCAACTTCTCATCCTTGATTTAGAAATTGAGTAATATCGACTATTTCAGAAGATTCTCTGGGGACCATATTCTTATTTTGGGCCTATTTTAGGAAGAGGGTACAGACTGTTTGCTTTTTTAAATATTAAGTTCTCATCAAAACCATCTATGAATTATCCAGGAAGTTTCATGTGTTTTTTTTAATGGTCAGTTCAAGCTCTAAGACATCAAAAGACACTTAATTTACACATAGCAATTTTAGCATTATACTTGGAGGACCAAACAACCTGTATAGTTCCTGGAATCCCAAATGACTAGCTGGGATATTACAGTAGCCAAATGTTATTGGTTTCCAATTCTGGAAAATTAACAAAGATCTGTCTATAACCAATGCCCACTTGAAAAGTTTATCTTTATCTTATGGGATAGAAATGTTCAGAGGTATCTTTCTTAATTATCTAAATTTTCTTGCTAGCTAATCATTCATCATCTCTGAATGAACATAGCTAAATTAGTGTTATGTCATCAGCAGGGCACAGTAATAGATTAGGAATCAGAGCACATAGGTTCAAATCTTGGCTCTGTGTCTTACTATATGATTGTCTATAGGCAAGTCAATTCAACTGTCTGAACCTCGTATATAACACAAGAACATTAAACTAAGTGATTGCTGAGGTTCCATTTAGGTCTAAATCTTTTAAAAAAATATTTAATTAACTTAATTAAAAATTAATTTAAAAGTCAGATATTAAAATAATTGATCAAACAATTTTAAATGACAAAGTGAGTTCAACATATATTTCCTATTTATAGTTAAAAATTAACTTGTTTTATGTATAATATGAATATAAGCATATCAATTTCTATAACCATATTTTATATTCTCAACTTTTTCCTTCATTTTGATAGGCATTTAAATTTTTCCTCTTATGTATTTGAAGTTAATATGTATTCTGTGCTAGTTCTACTTTCTTCACTTAAAAGTACTTTATTAGCCTTTACAAATTTCTTTGTTCCTCATGTTGATCATTTTAATAACATTATATTCTTCTATTACATTAGTGGTGCCACAGCTTATTTAGCTCTTTACCAACTGCTGGGCATTTAGGTTGTTCTTAGTTCTTAATGTAAGTACAAAATTATAGGGGAACTACTTGTGGGATCCTGTGTGCATTTCCTATTTTCACCGACCATGTGGTTAGAACACTTGACTTCTTATATAATGAACTGAAAAACCTTATCAGGATAGATGCAAATCCGTTTCTCCACTCCCTAGCATCAGACACTTTATAAATAAGACTAAATAGCTGTTTACTTCCTGTAGTCATTTCCCTCATACCTCTTTAGCCTCTTTAAAATGTGGCAAACTCTTGATGTAAGCATTAGTAATAAGCCAGTTGCTACTTGGGTTATCTTTGGCACTGTTACTCATACTCTTCTCTGTGTCTCTAACGATGGGGAGAGTCCTTTGGGCTTGTGTGACAGTCATCCTACTGGGAAATCTGATGACTTCTAGAGAACTTGAGACAAGTAAGTCAAACCTTTTGGGTATAAGGGTTCATGGGGTGTGATTTTCACTTGTTTTTTGTATGTGTAACAGTCCCTTATCTATTTTATCCTTGAAACTTATAACAGATTTGTCTGGGATTGTGTGTCCTTACAAATTAGTTTCAGTAATGTGGAAATTATATTGAATGGTTATTTCTTTCTTGAAGTCAAGGTTAGAGCTCAATGAAGCTGGTTTTTTTTTTTTGACAGCAGAAAAGAAGCCAAGCTAAGAATCTGGGGGGCATTTAATTGAGGAACTCAGGCTCTCTCTTTTTACCTTCAAAGATATTCAGTTAGTTTTAAAAAATTAGTATTTGCTTTCCTGTAGTAAGGTCATTTCACAATGGAGTAAAAAGAAGATAGGAGAACAGTAATGAGACACAATGATGAAAATAAAATGAGGACCACTGAGGAGCAGACATAAAATTTAGTTCTAAGCTCCATTGAATGTAAGAGGGGCTGTGCACACAGGAACACCTTCTGGGAATGATTAGAGCCCTTATCTTGCTGTTCTCCCAACCTGGTTTCTGGGGAGACTTCAGAAAATTGTTGCCAGGCTATATCATGTTACGAACTCTGTTCAAAGGACAAATAGGAGACGCCAGATGGGAAAAGTTCCAGCTTAACTGAAAAAACATATAGCAAATTTCAAGTCAGACAGCTAATATTTTATACTCCAGTTCAATATGCTGGCAGTGGATTGCCACGCCATGCAGATGAAACCAGGTATCCTTCTTTATGGTCCCTTAACACTCTGAAATCTCCCAATGCTTCAGCTATGATACCGCTTCTTACTTTGTAATTCTGTGCCAACCTCCTATCCGCATGAATTTGTAAAGGCCCTTAAAGACATCACTTTGCTCATGGTTTAGTGATTGCAAATTGGATTGCTGTATAGACTGTTCTGGAACACTAATAAGATAGCGTATTGGGCTTCTACGTGAGGAATGAAAATAATGCAACTTTGCACTTGAGTTCCAGGCTACCTCCCCATGATTTACAGCTCCAGTTGTAATCTGAGCTAATCTGTCTCCACTTGCTCCAATTAATTCAATTCTCTACCAATATCAGAAGGCAGGGGAATGATGAATTAAGTTGTAACTCGAATTGCTGGTATACATGGAAATAGATTCATGTCTCTTCTTTGAAAAATCTAGACTTTCTAACGCCAACCAACTTGAGATCTGATTAGAAAAAGGACTTAAAAAAATAGGTGCCTTGCCAAGGTAAGTATGTTTGTATGAAGGAGGGAAATTTAAGAAATAATTATACACACTCCAGTTTCTTGATATCAAGTAGATGTATTCCTTTCTATTTTTGTTCAGACCTTTCAGTTATGTCTGATTCTGTTTGAGTTTTTCTTGGCAAAGGTATTGCAGTGAGTTTGCCATTTCTTTCTCCAGCTCATTTTACTGAGAAAACTGAGGCAAATAGGGTTAAGCCTAGCATCACCTATGCATCTGAGGTTGGATTTGAACTAGTCTTCTTGACTCCACACCTGGAACTCTATCAACTGTGCCACCTAGCTGCCCCCCTCTTTCTCGTGTCACTTTAGAAAATAACTTGGGATATTTTTCATTCACAATGTAGAGTCTGATTTCAGGTAACCATAGCATAGTATAGAAGAAAAATCACTGACTCTGGAATCTTAGAAGACTTGAGTTAAAATCCTACCTTTAATGTTGGCCAAGTCACTTAACCTCCATTGGCTTCAGTTTCCTTACATTTATAATGAGGTGGTTAGATGGATGGTCTCTACAATCTCTTCCAGCTCCACATCTTTCTCATTCAGGAGTTCTCCATATCAAAGAATTAACAGTCCCTATCTACTGTCCAATGACTTAATTAATTTTATTAGCCCTAATGTAGGGCAGAGTAGGTAGGATCATCCCCATGTGGTAAATGGGGGAACTGAGATCTAGAGCAAATGAGGGATATATCCCAGGTCATGCAATGGATCAGTAGTGGAGCCAGGACTTCTACTAATTTCTAGTCCATTGTCATGCCCACAAAAAATAGCAGTGCTCTCAGTTTCTGAGGCTTCCTTCTTGTGGTGGAGATAGTTGATTCCCAGGAAGAAGTCACCGATGTTTCAGAGCCTGGATGAAACCTTGTGCTCAAAACACCCTATCCCTACTGATACAGGGTGTAGCAGAGGGGTTCAGCAGGAAAAAAACAAACCAACAACAAAAGCTGAATCCCATCTTTGCCATTTGCCACCGGGTGACCTTGGGAACCTCATTTAACTACTCTGGGAAGGACCACCATCACCATCACCACCACCAGCAGTAGTTTGTTTCCTCATCTGCATAATGGAGAGCTTGGTCTAGCTGGCTTCTAAGATCTCTTTTTGTTTTCAGTCTATGAAACTATGGTTCAGAGAGAACTAGGTATTCCACCACTTAAACTCCTCCAGCCTGGTTGATTATTTCTTCTGGAACTCCTTAGAACTCAGGGTAGAACAGCCGACTTTTGTAATGAGACATCAGCCTTCTCAGCTTTAGTTGTGAAGAATAAACCAGTAAAACATCACAGATGAAAATGTATGGACCATTCTAACCCTGTAGCTCTCCTCCTCTTGAAGGAGTTATTGTTCTCTTGTAACAACATAGAGTTGGTTTTTTGTTTTGTTTTGAGCAGTTATTCAGAATTTACTTTCTTTGGGGGGGCTTATTTCCCTTACATTATTATGTTCATTCATAATTAATTTTCAAGCCCATATCTGAAGTTGGGAAATTCAAATTTTATTTTATTTCATTTTGACACAAAACTTGTGTTTAAGATGTCTGGGCTGATAGTGACATTTGCGGTTGCTTATGAATTTTCATTGTAACTAGGGAGCTGAAATACTAAGTAAATAGGTTATTTTTTGTCTGGCTCACAAAAGCTGTTTCAGAGAATTTTGCTTAATGGCACCACCATTTGAGATAAAGATAATGCTCCATTATATAATTAGTATCTTGCAAAGTTCCATCCTTGAGGAAAATGAACTTAGGCTGTTTCTTTTTGAATGCTGCTTTTCTCTTCCTGCCTTAAGAAAACATTAACCTCAAACAGTATGTTTTTAATTCTTATCACATAGTCAGATGGAGACAACACTTGTTACATCTTGTTTTTTGACTGACAGGCTGATGTCTTGCTGTGAGGGATATGGAGTAGAACTGTGATTTCCCTGCTACAGAGGACCCTTTTGATGGAGGAAATTGCCTCTACATGTGTAGGTCTATCCCCATACTGTACCTTAGGGTCTTAGAGAGATGCCTAAAGTTCTGAGAGATTAAGTAACTAGCCCAGTGTCACACAGACAGAGGTAGACCAAGCCAACTTACCTTTGAGACTGGCTCCTGATCTAATACATCAGAACCCATTCAAATTCAATCCAGAGGATATGACTTAACTTTATGACAGAGGTCACAGAGGAATTAAGATCTAGGGAGAGCTTTACACCAGAAGACATAATTTATTTTTTTTGTTATGAAATTAATCATTTTGCTTACTGTCTCAGGGAGGGAGGAGAAGTGGGAGGGAGGAATAGAATTTAGAACTCAAAAAATGTTAAAAATAGTTTAAATTTAATTTTTATTTATTTTAAATTTTATTTTTTTCATTAAATTTATTTTCAGTTGTTTTAATTTAATTTTAATTAAAATTGTTTTCACATGGAATTGGGGAAATAAAATAGTCTATACTAAAAATTATCATTGTTAAAAGCATTTATTATCCTCCCCTCCCAATTAAGGAATGAAAATGAGAAAGAAAACCTTCCTAACAAATACATGTAGATATAGTCCAACAAAACAAATTTCCATATTGGCTGTGCCTCAAAATACTTCTCATTTTCAGTGCATCATCTTGCTGGTAGGAGACAGGGGGGATGTTTCATCTCCAGCCTGATGGACTTAGGTTTTATCACTGCATTGACCAGAGTTCCAAAGTCTTTCCAGATTGTTCTTTGCTACGATGTTGTCCTTATGTAAATAGGTCTATTCGTTCAATTCAATGTACTGTTGCTGTTGTTAGTTGTTTTAGTCATGTTTGACTCTTCATGACCCCATCTGGATTTTTTGGGGGGAAAGATACTTTCCTTCTCCAGCTTATTTTACAGATGGGGAAGCTGAGGCAAACAGGGTTAAGTGACTTGCTCAGGGTCACACAGCTAGCAAGTGTTTTGAGGCCAAAGTTAAGCTCAGAAAGATGACTCTGCCTTGCTCCAGGCCTGACACTCAATCCATTGTGCCACATTAAATTTACTATACAACTTTAAAGTGATCTTCCCAATTTCCTCTGAAACTATCCATTTCTTCATTTCTTGTGGTATTAAATAGTGTTATACTCTATTAAGAAACCATAATTTGTTTAGCCAGTCCCCAGTGGGGAGATAATATCTTAATTTCCATTTTATTTATTTATTTTTTGCTGTGTAATGAGCTTCTCTGAATATTTTTTTTTGTACATACCAGTTCTTTCCCCTCTCCTCTTTGGGGCATTGTCCTAGTGGTGATTCAGTTGAGTCAAAGCATATGGACAGTTTAGTAACTTTTTTAAAGCATAGTTTCAAATTGTTTTCTAGAATGCCTGGACCAATTCACAACTCCACCAGCTGTGCTGGTTTTCCCATAGCCTCTCCAACATCTGCCATTTTCCAGAGGATAGAAATCTTCAAACAAGAACATAGTAGGGAAAAGAAACTCAACATGTTGCCCTAATGAAAACAAGAGTAATTAGAATTTCATAGTCAACATCAAATGTTGTTGTTCAGTTGTTTCAGTCATGTCTGACTCTTTGTGATACCCCCTTGCTATGGGGTTTTCTTGGTAAAGTGGTTTGCCATTTCCTTCTCCAGCTCATTTTGTAGATAAGGAAACTGAGGCAAAGAGGGTTAAGTGATTTGCTCAGGGTCACACAGCTAGTAAATGTCTGAGGCCAGAGTTGAAGTCATGAAGATGAAACCTGACTTGAGGCTTGGCACTCTGTCCTCTGCATCACCTAGCTGCTCAGGGGGAAAAAATGTTGCTCAGCATCTAAAGTAGAAGGTTAAATTTGTTTGATTGAATATACAAATGACCATCAATATAATTTTCACATATAGGACACTTCCTATATATATCTACTACTCCCTTTGCTTTATACACCTTATAGGCTTTACAGGGGTAGAAGTCTTAGAAACTATCTATTCTATCCTTTCCAACCCCACCTGCTCAACTTAT
Organism: Notamacropus eugenii; assembly: GCF_028372415.1. Taxonomy (NCBI): domain Eukaryota; kingdom Metazoa; phylum Chordata; class Mammalia; order Diprotodontia; family Macropodidae; genus Notamacropus; species Notamacropus eugenii. The sequence goes on from NC_092876.1 coordinate 397,050,519, forward strand.
TTTATTGCAGGTGAAACTAATTCTAGAGAACACAAGGTCACAGAGGTAGTAACTAGCAGAGTTAGTTACTTATAGGTCTCTTTCAATGATTCCCTGCTTCCTTTAACACACACACACACACACAAACACACAGACACACACAGACACACAGACGCACAAATTATTTTCCATATGATTAAACTTAACAGAGAGAAAAACAGAGGCAGCTAGGTGGTGCAGAAATTGGAGCACTGGCCCTGGAGTTAGGAAGACGAGTTCAAATTTGACTTCAGACACTTGATACTTACCGTGTGACCTTGCCTTCCCTCCTCCAAAAAAATTCCAAGTCTTCATAATCAGCTTCAGGAATGCCCTTTGATCTCTGCTATTATTATCTCATATCATTTTTAAAATGCATAAGTTAAAGAAGAAGCTCTGCAATTTCAGTGATGTCTGAGAGTGAAAAAATTGATATTTGTAACACCCTTGTGTCTCAGTAGGAGGCAGGGAAGTGACAGAATGGAGACAGTGCTGGACCTGGAGTCAGGAAGACTTGGATTCAAATCTAGCTTCAGAATTGACTAGCTGTGTGACCCTGCACAAGTCACATCACCTCTGTCTGCTTCATCTATAAAACAGAGATAATAACCTCCAGTGGTGGTTGTGAAGATAAAACGAGAAGAGATCTGTAAAGTGCAAATGTTAGCTGCTATTACTTGGACCAGTCCAGCCCAAAGGATGTTTATTTTCTCATGGTCTCTAGGACTGCTCGTATTTCCATGAACTAGCAAAGGAATATTCTGTCAATGCTTCATTTCTACATTTGCCACTAGTGACATAACAGAGGATCCTATCTCTCTGCAGTAATGCCATCCTATAGCAATCCCAGACTATCGTTCAAGCGGGAAGGATGGCATTATTGAATTGTTTGCTGAATTAGGCATCCTATTTTGTTGATGCAGGAGATGCATGGCACAGTGGGGAGAGTGCTGACTCTGCAATCAAGGGATCCTGGATTCAAGTCTTGCCTTGATGTGCTTAATCCTTCTAAGTCACAGTTTTTTGATCTATAAAATTAGGGTGTTGGAGTAGACATCCTTTGAAGCATTCCCCAGCTCCAGATCTATGATTCTATGACTTTTGTGTCTCATTTAATAGCGCATACATTTATCAAGAATTAACAGGTTTTCCAATAGAAAGAATAAATTTAGAATGTTGCCTAACAGCTATCTATGAAGAGCTTCTTGTCCAGCACATTGTTGCTAAATGTCTTTCTTATGTAGCTCAAAGATGCTGCTTCTTTTCTAAATTCATGATCCTTTCCAAAAACATGGGTCTGTTCATTCTCCCCCAAACATTCCAGGGACATTCTTTCCTCAACCCCTGGACTCTGATTCCCTTAGCTCTCCACTTACATAACAGGGGGTGTCCCAGTGAGACTTCCACAAAAGCTAGATGTCTGGAAGGGTAGAAATAATCTCTTATTGGAATTTTACAATGTGTCCCTGCTCAGCATCACTGGTTCTAGGTCACAGCTGGCTTGTCTTTTTCTAAGCAAAGAAGAGATCCCCATCTCTTCCCCCTCCTCCCAGTCACTTTTTCTTCATGTGTTTTCTTAAACAATAAAGTCTTATTGATACCTTTAGAGTTTTACTTTACATTTATTTTGGACTATGTCCCTCTCCCTTCTACTACCAAGTGAGTCTTCCCTTGTCAAAAAAAAAAAAAAAGACATAAAAAAGCAGTTCAGGAGAACCAATTTATACTTTCTGACAGAGCATCCAACATTCCACATCTATAGTTCCCCACTTCTCCAATGAAAAAAGGGAAGCATATATTTCATCTCTTCCTCAGGAGCCTGTTTGCACATTCAGTTTAAATTTATTCAGACATAAGAGGTTTTCATGATTTGGATGTGATTTTTGGTGATTACAGCAGTTCCTGGTTGGGAGTTATTGTTGGTAACTGCTGAAAAATTTCAAATCTTGCCAAATCATTGTAAATGTGACATAATCACTTTTTTTTCTAGAGAAATATGTCATATGTAGCTCTGTGGTTTGGCATATGGCCCACAAAGTTTCTGAGGTAACGGTATGACTTTGATTTAAAACGCCCTATGATGTTTGGCTATTGATTTCCATAGTGATCATAAGCTTATTGTAGTGTCTAATAGGAGTTTCTACAAATCGATATGTAAGGGAACCTTCCTAATTTTGAAAGAAATTTTCTGTATTCACATGATGCCCATCACATGTCTTGGTTCTACAGTATACAGATTTATCTATCTCCAAAATGCTACAGGGACCATTTTTTTAATCATTTCCTGCAGTGTTCATGTTCTGAGAAAAAGATCTTTAGAGTGTGTAGTATCAAACAATTAAAAAAATACCCAGTTTTGCATTTCACAGAATTAATCAGCGTCAGAGATACTATTGATATTAATGTCCTGTCCTGCAACCACACCCTCTTAGAGTCTCTGGTTATCATGGTTCCTGGACAGAGAAACTTTTTACCAGTGATTTGAATCAAAAGGAGACAAATGGGACCTGGAGTGTCTTAGACAGTGAATAATGTTATGGACTCTTACCAAGGTTCATGAGTTCGCAAATTTTGTAACCTAGATGACTCCTGGTTTCTCTTTGTTTGTTTGATCACAAAGCAGAAGAAAGCTCCAAAATCCATTCTAACATATCCCTAAGATAGAGATTCCCAACTCAAGTGTAGCTGCAATTATTTTATAGTATATTGTGGACACAGAATTGTCATGGGATTCTCTAAGGCTTTTCAGGTCAAAATTAAACTTCATTTACTTTAATTTTTTTACCTAAAAATGTGCCATAGAGAATTCTTTGTATTTGTTGTTGTCATTTTTTCTGTTGTGTCTGACTCTCCATGACCCTATTTGGGATTTTCTTGGCAGAGATACTGCAGTGGTTTACCATTTCCTTCTCTAGTTCATTTTACAGATGAGGAACTGAGGCAAATAAAGTTAAGTGACTTACCCAGGGTCACACAGCTAGGAAGTGTCTGAGGCTAGATTTGAACTGAGGGAGATGAGTCTTCTTGACTCTAAACCCAACTCTCTATCTACTGTGACATCTAACTGCCTGTTCTTTGTATATGGTGTCTTTATACATTTTTTCTTTGAAGGGTGAAGGTAGGAGTATTACCAAATTTCACAAATGACTGAGTATTGCAACTTCAAACTTCAAAATTTGTGCTTTAAGGAACTCACCAAATCAACTGACCTAGGGGTCAGTGTCTAAATCTTGACCCTGAAACTACTGATTTCAGAAAGGTTCCCCTTTGTCTTTCTTTCTACCAACTTTGTTAATCCCAAAATGAACAGTTTCCCTCAAATCAAATCAACAACCACTTCTGAGAACCTGCTTGGTGTAGAGCTCTGTGCTATCTTTTGGGGGAGATATCAGATCTAAGCCAGAGTCCCTACCCTAAATTTAAACAACTAGAAAGCAAAATATGATTAATGTCCGAATGAGTGCTACAGATATTATGCACTCTATGAATTCAGAAGAGAGGGAATGATATTTTAAATATAGTTATGAAAGGTTTTATGACGAGGCTGGTAGCCATAGAAAATAGGTTGGATTTGAAATCATAGGCATCTGCTGCTAGACATATAGATTTACAGCCTGAGAACTTAGAGGACATCTATCTGTTTATTTATAGATATGGAAACTGAGGCCCTCAGTCAGTGGTCAAGTGACTTGCCAATGTTCATAAAGGTAAACAGTAAATGACAGAACTGGAATTCAAATTCAAGTCCTCCCATTCAAAATCCCATGTCCATTCCCCTATTCCATGCATCCTCTCAGTAAAAAGAAGGAAGATAGGGCAAAGTTATGAGCAAAACTTTTATTTTTTAACTAGACTACATTTTTTTTGCCCATCAACATGCTTAAAAGCTCCCATGGTGAAAAGGCAGGGGGTGGAACTCCTAGTTCCCATTGCTTTAAGAAAATAAGGAAATGAAAACTGCTTTTCCAGTATATGAAAGCTCTTTCCCACCCCCTCTCTCACTGCCAAAGTCGTTGAATACATCCTAAATCATTTTTGCAGCTTGCCAATCTTAAGTACTTCTTGCCAACACCATCTGATGGCAAGAACTTAGTGTGCGTATGATGTGGAAAAGTGAATCAATTCAGTTCCTTTTAAAGAAAGAAAGCAGAATGACAAAGAGAAACCAAACAGATTTATATTTCTAGCTTTACCACCGACTTTTTTTGTGTGTATGAGTCCTTTGACTACACAATGAGTTTGGTCAGAAAATGGAGATGTCAGTTGTTATAATAAAGTTTTTTATAGGCAAATCCTAAGAAGGTTGATGACAACATTCACCAAGAACAAAGTTGTGATCGTCACATGATATGACAGCCAATAGAAGGTGCTCATGCTAAGTGAGAGATTGAGTCCACCCCTGGCAGGTGGGAACTCTTTATAATTGAAAAAAAAAAAGTAGTTCAGGGAAGTGGTGAGGCATCTGAAGATTGATGTCATTGAATGAGAGAATCATAGGATTAATGAGTTGGAAGGGACTTTGAGGGAAACTTAGGTTAAAAAAAGGTGAAAGTCTTGCCTAATGAGACTAAGCAGAGTTACTTAGATTGACTCCAAGTCCAGTGTTCATTCTAGTGTTCATGTTGTCCTCTTGGTACCTATATAATATGACCATCAAACTCAAGAAAAGATTAATTTAGTTAAGGAAGCAAGATATAGCCAAACTTTCCAAAAACTACTCAAGTTGAAGGTGTATTTTGGGTCAGCATCCCCTCAAAAGCATAACTCCTTCAGCATTTTCCCCCCAATTTATTTACTTATTTTTAGTTTTAAACATTCATTTCCACAAGATTTTGAGTTTCAAATTTTCTCCCCATCTCTCCCCTCCCTCCATCCCAAAACACCATGCATTCTGATTACCCCTTCCCTCAACATGCCCTCCCTTCTATGACATCCTTCCCTTCTCTTATCCCCATCTTCTCTCTTTTCTTATGGGGCAAGATAGATTTCTATACCCCATTGCCTATAGTTCTTATTTCCCAGTTACAAGGAAAAACAATTCTCAGCATTCATTCCTCAAACTTTGAGTACCAACTTCTCTCCCTTCCTTCCTCCTCACCCATGCCCACTGAGAAGGTTAGCAATTCAATATAGGCTATACATGTATAGTTTTGCTAAAGACTTCCATAATAGTCATGTTGTATAAGACTAACTATATTTTCCTCCATCTTATTCTGCCCCCCCATTTATTCTATTCTCTCTTTTGACCTTATTCCTTCCCAAAAGTGTTTACTTCTAATTACCCCCCTCCCCTCATTTGTATTCCTTTCTATCATCCCCCTCACACCCCACTTATCCCCTTCTCCCCTACTTTCCTGTAGTGTAAGATTGATTTTCATACCAAATTGAGTGAGCATGTTATTCCCTCCTTAAGTCAAATGTGATGAAAGTAAGCTTTACTTTTTCCATCTCACCTCCCCCTTTTCCCCTCCATTGAAAAAGCTTTTTCTTACCTTTTTTATGAGAGATAATGTCCAGCATTTCTTTTGATAGACCAACCACAGAACACAGTAGTTTACAAAAAAAGACACTTCATTGAGAAACATAGCAAAATAAATAACAAGGGAGTTTTCTCCTATTCAGACAGGTGTATAATTTCTCATATATTTCTAGCATATTCCTGGGAACATATGTGGGGAATAACTGTAGGAGAAGCAAATGTGTCAGGAACATGGGCTCTTTATTCTTGCAGGGCCACATCCCAACTAGAATCTACCTCTACTCCAAATACAACCACTTTCTCTTTGGAGCCACCAAGGATTACCTGCTTGTCTGATGAATGCTATCAAGTCCCAATGTACTTCCTCCACTATTACGCTCCCCTGACAGGGTCCTCTGCTGCTACTTGACAGTCCTTTCTGAGTTTCAGCTACTACATATCATTTCCCCACAGGTCAGTGTCTTGGCTCTTTTTTTTTTCCACTTGAGTCTATGGGACCATGAAAGCTCTTTCTTAGACCCAGATTTATTGCCATACATAGTCTGGACAGCAAAAAGCAACAGAAGGCCAGGGGCTTAGAGTAGGTCTATCCTTTACATTGGATCTGCCTCAAGCTTCTATTCCTTAAATCAGAAAACATTTTTGATTAAGTGAGAAATGCCCTTGTAGTTTCTTTCAGCTCCCATCATGTCAATTGTGGACCACGTGACTCTTATTGAGATGTTGAATATGGTGGCAACTTTTGTGAGACTTTTCAGGCAACAATGAAACCACTGACTTTCTTACAAAGATATGGAATGACTATTGAACAATACCAAAGGGTATGAAATAAAGCTTTAACCTGAACATAATAAAGTTCTAATAACTACAGGATAGGTAACTTATCACAGTGGCAATTAAAATTTATTGTTCAAGGCAGAGTGGACAATAATGCTCCTATGCCAGAGTCAAATGGTCTATGGACATTGAGAATATTGGGTAGAGATAGGAGGGGATAGATCCTTTTGACATAAATGGAAGACCAAAGAAACTTGTAGGAGTCCAGGAGTGCTCTACTTAGCTGCTAACATTACTCCACATTTCTTATGTCTGTCCTCACCATTTATACTGCTACTTTCTTAGTTCAGGCCCTCATCACCTGTCAATCAAATGATTGGAAAACAGTCTCCCTGTTTCAAATTTTGCTCTTCTCTAATCCATTAACCAAGCAAGGAAAAGAATGAAAAAGCATTTACTAAGAATCTTGTCAGGTTCTGTGCTACGCACTGGGGATATAAAGAGCAAAACTGGACAGTCATTGCCCTCAAGAAACAGATTCAAATGAAGGGAAAATGGAAAACATGCATAGATGCAGGCACAGAAAACACATTCAAAAGAGATATTCAGGATATGATAGTAGCACTTAGAGGGTCCAGGAAAGGCCTCATGAAGAAGGCAGCATTTGAGCTCAGTGGGAAAGCAAGTCAGGAATTCCAAGTCAGAGGTGAGAAGAGAAAAAGGGAATTCATAGGGATCACAGGATCATAAATTTGTAACTGGAAAAGACTTCCTAAAGATCATCTAAGCTAGGGATGACGAACCTGCAGCCTCCAGGTCACTTATGGCCCTCTAAGTCCTCAAGTGTGACCCTTTGACTGAATCCAAATTCACAGAGCAAGGGGATTTATTTTGCGAAGTTTGGATTCAGTCAAAGGGCCGTACTTACAGTCTTAGAGGGCCATGTGTGGTCTGGAGGTCACAGGTTCTCCACCCCTGAATCCAACCCCCTTATTTTGTTTTTATGATTGTTGTTCAATCAGTTCTGTCATGTCTGACTCTTCTTGACCCCATTTAGGGTTTTAGGATATTAGAGTGGTTTGCCTTTTCTTTCTCCAGCTCATTTTACAGATGAGAAACTGAAATAACGAGGGTTAAGTGACTTGCTCTGGGTCACATAGCTAGTAAGTGTCTGAAGCCAGATTTGAGCTGAGGAAGATGACTCTTCCTGACTTCAGGCCTGGCATTCTATCCACTGAACCATCTAGCTGCCTCAACTTCCCTCATTTCACACATAAGGCAACAGGAGCTTTCCCAGAAATAATAAATGACTTTCCCAAGATAACATAGTAGTAATCAGGATTTGAAACCAGGATCTCTGATGCCAGAATCAGTCTACTTTCTACTACTCAACCCAGCATAGAGCACTGCCAGTGCCAATATACAGGGGAAAAATCAAGTCTACATACTGGTCAAAATTTCTGGGTTCTCCAAATACCCATAACAGAATTTGGAAGGGATAGTTGAGTGCCTCATTCTTTTGCAAACAAGGAAACTGAAGGTTGCATAAGTGTAATGACTTGACCAAAATCATACAGGTAGTAAGTAGTACAATGAGGTGTCAAACCCAGGTTTTCTCATTCTAAATCCAATGCTCTTTTTACTACACCATGGAACCATTTAAAGGGTTCACTTTTTAAATGCTCTAGCCACAGCAACTAACATTAGGGATCCAGGTGAACAGAGCTGAGGTGGAAGTAGAGAAAAGGGAAGATAAAAGAATCCCCCATGAAGGGATATGGATTAAAAAAGAGACCAACTTCATGAAAGTGAGAACATGATAAAACAACCATGAGGGACAAATCAGGGGTGGGGGAGTTGTGTAACAGCAAGGACCCAGCATACATAGGAGGGCTTCATATACAGGTTCTTAGATCTGCTTTTCTAAAAGGAAAGCAACTTTTGAGGGGTCAACAATCTACTTTAATTAAGCACACATATCCTTCACTTAGTTCAGGGTAAAAAGTACCCTGAACTTCAGAGAAAATACAAATGGAGGAAATAAAGACCGACAAGGCTTCCAAATGTCTGACCATAGGCAATACATACATCACAGATCAACAGACAGATACAACTGTGTGAGCATAAGCAATACATACATTACAGATCAACAGACAGATACAGTTCTCTGACCTGAAAACTTGTTAAGAAAAGGCAACAGGCTAAATGCATACATTTTATAATTTAATTAATTAATTGATCAATTCCCTATTAAAGAAACAGTTACATAGCGCTATGGAGTCAGAGGTGACTCTGACTACCTAGTACAGAAAACATCTGTCTTAAGTACATTTTGCCATGAGAAGGAAACTCTCCTAATTAAGCAAATCATAAATTCAGTAAGACAAGACAATTAACAAAGCAATGTCAGTCAAATGTTGAGATTCCAAGCTGGGTAAACATATGTCTCAGGTGGTAAGGAAGGAAGGAAATCCCATCACTAGTAAGTGGCAGGCTTCCTGCCCCAAACAGGTAACTGACACAGGAAAGGGCAAACAATGTTCAATAGAAACCCAGGATGCCTATTTTTTCTTTACCATTAATATGCCATAACATAGTATGTGTCTATAGATAATAAGATACAAAGGAAAGTCCCATTATTCAAGATATGTCATAGGTTAAAGGTCTCCCAAGGAGTGCAGAGTCAGCTTTGGCTGGCTTTTGCTGACATAGGAAGAGGCATTCTCTGAGTTTGCTTCAGAAAGAACAAAGAGATTACTCCAAAATTTTATATTAAACATTATCAAGGGTAACTGAGAAACCTAAAACCTGTCAGTGAGTTAGGAAAGCTGTCTACCCCAAGTATATGAAGACTTCCCCCAGCAAAACGACTAGATGAGAACAATCAATTCCAACAGCTGTGAAGGTGGCTGAAGCAGATGCTGTTGAGCTTGGTCAGACATGAAAGATACCAAGGTCATCCACTGCATCCCAGGTCGTCACCAGTCATTTTGACTTGTGTCTTGCCACTGAACTTTGATATCTCTGAGAGAGAGAGAGAGAGAGAGAGAGAGAGACAGAGAGAGAGAGAGAGAGAGACAGAGAGAGAGAGAGACAGAGACAGAGACAGAGACAGAGACAGAGACACAGAGAGACAGAGACAGAGAGACAGAGAGAGAAAGAGAGAGACAGAGACAGAGGGAGAGACATGACTTTCTACAACTCTGCCTCACTTAATTCATTGCATATGTAAGTCATCATTGGTAATGTTATTGGTCCTCTTTGAAAATGAAGACTGAACAACAACCAGTTAGAAGCATTCCTAGAAAATCTCCTTCAAACTGATTAAGACAGCTGACTTCTGTGATTAGAGGACAATACAATATGCACCAAACAAAAATAATTATAGTAAGACTGGATTTTTCCCCTTTTTGTTTCTTTGCTAAAATCTAAGGTTTTTTTTTTTTTTCTAACTTTAGGATAGTAGAAGTCAGTTTGGATATATTAATCTGACATTGATCACTCCCCTCTGTAAACGTCCTAGCCTATCAGGGGCAGCTAGGTGTTGCAGTGGCTTGAATACTGGTCTTGGAGTCAGAATACTTGAATTCAAATCCCACCTCAGATACTTATTCGTTGTGTAACCCTGGGCAAACTACAGCTTTCCTCAGACTTGGTTTCTTTATTTCTAAAATGCGAGTAATAGCACCTTCATCAGAGGTTCTTTGCAAGAATCAAAGAAAAAAAATGTAAAGAGCTTAAAGAGCAATTTAAATTTTGTTATTAATCTCAATTAATTCCCAGTACTTGCCAACTCAAACTCTACACATTAGCAAGACTCATTTACTGAAATAAGGCTTGTTCATTTATACTTCCTTGGCTTTATTCATGTAGCTTTGTGCCTAGAATTCTCTCTTCATGCTCTCTTGACAACAGCCATATTCCCTATTTTTTAAGATCCAGCTCAATCAAGGAGTTGAAGAAGGTACATTGTTCAGATCCTAGAAACTCTGACTCACATAGATTTCTATCTGCTCTCATGTCTTACTATCCTTATTATATGCCCAAGGATGTGTTGGTAAAAATTTCATGATCAGCTCTCCAGAAAAAACAAATCTATGCATGACATACTTTAAATTTAATCTGCGCACTTTCTCCATTACTTTCCGAAGTCTACATACTCAATAAAAGAATGATTTAAGTCTTGATTTGTAGCATTTGCCTATTTACAAAGTACGAAGTCTGATTCTGAAAATTTGATGACTCTTGAGAGGTAAAGGTTGGCTCCAGACCATCTCTGTACGTACCACTCTTTTGAAACTTAATCCCAGCCTATTCTGTGCTATTCTACTTTTTTGCAGGTGTCTGTGCTATCTCAATTACATTGTGGGCAGGGGCCACATCCTCTGTTTCTAGCCCTCTGCAGGGCATGTGGTAAACACTGAACAAATGTCTGTTTGTCTGCTTGATTATTGTTGTGTGCTACAAATTCTTGTGAGGAAAGCAGCCACAATTATGAATTATGAATATATTGTTTAAAATGGTTTGTCTCTTTCTTTTGCCCAATATATTTCCATTTCACAAATGTTTGTTTGCAGTGGCAGGTCCCCATGTTTGTTATATACCCCCTCATCATTTCTGTTTCTTGGAATCTCCAGTTTCCTTTAAGACTACTCCATGCTACCTTCTACAGGAATGTTTTCCTGACTCCCCACTGCCACTCCTCTTGTAGTGTTCTATCTCCCCAATATCTTGTAATCATTTAGCATGTTCTCTCTCTTTGTCTCTGTCTCTCCCTCTCTCTCCTCCTTCGCTTCGCTTCCCTTCCCTTCATTCCTCTCTCACTATCTCTCTCTGTATATATATTATATGAATAAATATATGTATGTATGTATGTATGTATGTATGTATGTATGTATGTATAGTCTCTCACATTAGAAGTAAGCTCCTTGAGAGCAGTGGCTGTTTAACTTTTGTCCTTGAATCCAGCACTGACCATGGTGCCTAATATATAGCAGGTATTTAAGAAATAATTATTGATTGATTAAGGTCAAGGATTAATTAAAAAAATAATCCAGCTATGCCTCTCTTTATTTACTAGCCTATTTCTCTCTTTAGGAGGCAATGTGAGTATACAGATCATCAACTTCAATTTTGAAAGGACACATGTTAAGTGGAATGTCAGTGAATATTTGGCTGAGAAGAATTTAACTTTTTTTTATGGGTAAGTATTTATGAAGAAAATCCTTATTACAATGGAAAACGAATCACATATGCTCTTCTGAAATATCTTCCTCATATGGGCAGCAAGGAGAATGCCAGAGGAAGACAGTATTCTATTTAAATCTCTGTCTTTCCAAGCTCACTTCTGTTATTAGTTCACACTACAACCACATTTCTCTAAGTCTTCTCATGAGTCAGAAGCTTAACCACTCAGGCTCTCATGCTAGTTATTCCCAAACATGCTTATTCACACCAAGGAGAATGGTGAGTTTAGAGGGCAGAACAGCTGATCCTACGGGTCTCCTTCAGGGCATTTCTGACATTTTTCCCCTCCTGTTTGATAAGGTCAAAGATAGGGGTTGTACTTGTGATTCCATTGATAGGGGGAATTTACTGATGTAATGGCAGCAAGATAGATGGCTCAGTGGATAGAACACTGGGCTTGGGGTTAGGAAGAACAAAATTCAAATCTGACATCTGATATTTATTAGCTGTGTGACCCTGGGCAAGTCACTTAACCTCAGTTTCCTTTAATCCACTGAAGAAGGAGGTGGCAAACCACTCCAGTATCTTTGCCAAGAAAATCTCAGGGACAATATTGGTGTGTTATGGTTCATAGGGTCATGAAGAGAATGACATGATTAAACAACCATAAAGATAATTTCTACCTGTAACTCAGAGTTACAAGCAGAGTTTTCCAAAGTACTGAGAAGTTAAGTGACTTCTCTAAAGTCACATATCCAGTATATGTCTGAGGAAAACTTGAGCTTAGGACCTTTTGACCAAAAGCTCAACTCTTTATTCACTACATCATGCTGCCTTTCTGGTAGTAACATAGTCTTCATGAAGCCAATGACTTCATAGAAGTAATTTCTAGACTACAGGAAAAACATATAGTAATAAGTAATCATGGTTTAATGTAGACAAAAGACAGAGATGTCAAGTTCCCAGGTGCAAGTGGGTCATAAAACTTTCAAGTGCCTGACCCAGGTTAAAGTGTAATTGTGGAATGTTTAACAGAGTACATAAAAAAAATAATACAATATAGTAATGTTAACTGGTCATTTTTTAAGTCAATGTGCTGCAGGGATCCATTTATATTTGAGTTTGATACCATAATGGAAGCTATACAAATGATAAATATTACTATTATCATTACTGTTATTTCTTCTTCTTTGTAGTAAGTCAGTAAGTAATCAAGCTTTTATTGAGGACCTACTATGTGCCAGGCATGGTGCTAAGCACTAGAGATACAAAGAAAGGTCAAATAGGAAAAGTCCTGGTGCTCAGTATCTCACAGTCTGTTGGGGAAAATAACCTGCAAACAATGATGCACAGGCAAGACATAGATAGGATAAATTAGAGTTAATCATTCAAGGGAAGGCACTAGCCACGAGCGATCAGACATCTTAGAGAAACTAGGAGATAGAGATGAGGACGGAGACAATTGTAAGCACAGCAAATGAAAATTCTTGGAGTCAAGAGTGGAGTATTGTGTGTGAGGACGAACAAAGAAGCCAGTATCATTGGATGTCTGAGAAAAAGGGGTAGGGAGGATGCTGGAAAAGCAGAAGGGATTCTGATTATGAAGGGCTTTAGAATTCCAATCAGTTGTTTTTATATTTGATCCTGGAGGTGATAGGGAGAAACTGGAGTTTATTTGAATATAGTAGCAACATGGTCAGACCTGAATTTTAGAAATATCAATTTGATAGCTGTATGGAAGATATCCTGGAACTGGATAAAACAGAAGGATGTTGCAAATAGTCTAAGTTTGAAGTGATGAGATCCTGCTGGGCTGGTGGTTATATGAATGGAAGGAAAAGCACACAAATTAGATATTTTATGGTAGAAAGGCTAAGACTTGGCTGCAGATTGATATGTGGAATGAGTGAGAGAGAAAAGTCAGGTATGATGCCTAGGTTATGAGCCTGGGTGACTTGAGGGATGGTGGTGCTCTTGACAGTAATAGTAAAGTTGGGAAGAGGGGAAAGTTTGGGGATGGTGGTGGTAGAGACAGAGTTCAGTTTTCTACATGTCAAGTTTAAAATTACTATGGGTGATCCAATTTGAGATGCACGATAGCTAGTTTCTCCATGACATATTGGAAAGACAGACTGGCCTTGGAGTCAGGAAGGAGGTGGGGTGCAGAATATACATTCATATAGTGCCTATAGTGCCAGTCACTATATTAAAGGCTCTATCAATATTTTCTCATCTGAACCCAAGAAGGCCTGGGTTCGAGTCCTGCCTTTGACACCTGCTAGCTCTATGACCAACATCTCAGTATCTCCTGACAATTTCTTTAGACTATAAATTGCGAAACATTACCATTCTGTCCCAGGGGTGACAGTTTGCAAACGAGGAACTTCCTACATTAAAGAAATTACTGCTCCACCAAAAGAAATATGTGTTGTGATTTATGACTTACAAAATCCTTACATATTAATAATGTTTTGAGGTAAGTAGCGTAAATATCACTAGGTCCATCTTACAAATAAAGCAAACTGATGTATCCATGATCATACAATTCATAGGATTGGTTTAAGGAATTAAGTGCCCTGATTCCAATCCAGCACTCTTTCCACTATTCTGCCTTAATAGATCTGCATTTTTTTTGCTTTGAGTTCAGCATTATCTAAGAACTGGAAATCGAAGGAATGCCCATCAATTGGGGCTAAACAAGCTGTGGTATATGTTTGTAATGGAATATTATTGTTCTTTAAGAAATGAAAAGCAGGATGATTTCAGAAAAACTTGGAAAAACTCACATGAATATAGTGAAATGAACAAAACCAGGAGAATGCTGTACACATTAACAATAATGTTGATTGATGAAGAACTGTGAATGACTTAACTACTCTCAGCAGTACAATGATTCAAGGCAATCTTAAGGGACTAACTCCTCCTCCAGAGGAAGAATTGATATTATTTGAATACAGACTGAAACATGCTATTTTTCACTTTCTTTCAATTTTTCTTTTGTTCAAGTTCTTCTTGCACAAAATGATTAATATGGAAGTGTTTTACACAATTGCCTATATCTGATTGCTTGCTGTCTGAGGGAGGAGGGAGGGGATGGAGGGAAGGATAGAATTTAGAACTCTAAACTTTAAATGAAAATATTTTAAAAATTGAAAAAATGAATTCAACATTATCTCGTGTTTTAGGAGATGTATTCTAATACATTTTGGGTCTTACATTCTAAGTAAAGAGTAGAAATACTGAAAAAAGGCATGGGGAAGAAGACGAAAAGTGAATTGAGTTGGGAAAGAAGACCTATGAAGAAAGGATCATGTGATCACAGTTTTAATTTTATTTTTTCAATGAACAAGAATCTATCTTTTCATTCCTCTTTTCTCCCTTGCCTAATGGGAATGGGGACAAGGAAGAAAGATGAAACTCTTTAACAAATATGCATAGTCAAGTAAAATAAATCCTTGCATTGGCCATATCCAATAAAAACATGTCATTCTACGTATTGAGTCCATTACTTTCCTGCCAGGAGATGAGTAGAATATTTCATCATCAGTCTGGTTGGTCAGAGTTCTTAAGTTCTTAAGTTCATACCACAGGTTAAGAGATAAAAGGGACCTTACAAGTCACCTTGTCTGACTCAAGTCACAGAAGTTGTAAGTGACACAGTCTGGATTTGAACTAGAGGTTTTCTAAATAAATCACACTGTAGAGATGAATTTTTTTATCCTACAGCTAAATGAAGCAAAAGTCCATTGTAAAATGCCTCTTGATAGTATCCCATAGGTTATGCTGAATCAGTCCAAATATATTCTGCATTTATAATATTAGGCATCTCTTGCTAGAAAATAAGACACATCTTTTCAAAATGAATATGGAACTTCATGTAGTGCTTTTATGGTCTGCCAATAATACTGGAATATTGATGATTCTATTATATTTGAGGGACTATCATGGTGAAAGTACAAGCCAACCATTTCATCTCCCAATTATAGTAGAAGACATTTAGATAAAAAGGGCTTCCAAGCATTGATCAAACCATTGTTCTTTTATCTAAGGCAAGCACTCTATTATGCCATAGCTACCTCTCCATGTGTATGAATATGCACATATCTTTACATTAATGTATATTATATATAATAATATGCAATTTATATAAATGTGTATTCTACATTTATATATTTGCACATATATTTATATTTATAAATATAAATGTACAAATATAATATGACATGCAATACATTTACAAATATTACATATATTTGCATCACACAATCAGATGTGTGTATGAAGAAACTCTTTGGCCTTTACATAGAACAGGTTCTAGAGGTCTTTATAGAACCATCAATCCGTACCTCTAAAGGACTTCAGAAGTCATCTAGCCCAGGACTTCTTAAACTTTTTTTACTTGTGACCCCTTCAGCATTTCTTAAATTGTAGATTGCTACCTAACCTCCTTATTTAAAAATGAGGACACTGAGGTTCAGAGTGATCAAGTGACTTGCCCAAAGCCATACTGAATGCCAGAGCTAGGATTTTGGACCCATGTGTCCTGGCTCTAAATCCTGTGCTTTTTTTCACTATACGCTATCTCTCACAACTTCCTCTTAAGTACGAGACTCTACTAATATCAATATAAGAGTTCTAAAAACCAGAGGTGGGATTGAGGGGAAGCCAAAGCTAAAGAGTCTGACTACTATATAGCTCAGGTGATCATATTTCCTACACTTTTGATATGTTCTGCAACTAAAAAAAATACTTAAATGTGTATTATATTTTAGAAAAGGTTTTTTTTCCTAATTTATTAATATTATCATGATTTTTGTATTTACTTATTGATATGATTTACTATTACCTTTTTGTACTTCCCCCATAACCCTGTGAGAAAGTACTGTATGTATTATTATTTCCATTTTACATAGGAGAAACCTGAGATTTAGAGAAATATTTGCTTATGGTAATATAAACTAATAAGTACCAGATTTTTATATAGGTAATTTCAAAAAGAAATGGAAAGACTTATATGAATTGATGTAAAGTTAGCAAAACCAAAAGAACAATTTATACAATAATATCAATATTATTAAAATGAAAAAAATTGAGTACTTCTATGACCTGATGAAAAATGAAATGGGAAGTAAAAGAACAATTTACAGAATAACAACAATGTAAAAACAAACTTTGAAAGCTTAAGAATGATGATTTAAGCCAAGTTCTTCCTGTAGTCATACTTTCTTACTAGCTGATGATACCTCCACAAAGTCCTATGTTGATACCTCACTGTAGTATGGAGGTGATCTTGGGTTCTTAAAGGCTGTGCCAATGGAGTGGGAATCCTGGCGCATGCTGCCATTTTGAAAAGCTTTAGCTCTGCTTCTTAGGACCTCTTTAGTCAAGATCTGGAACGGTTCATCACTAAAAAGCTGAACACTTGCAATGAATGCTTTGGTCATGACTACTGATAAAACAAGGGAAAATCCAAAATGGCCCTTGATCTTAGGTAGTCGTTTTTCATTTTTATAGTGATGGTAGAGGGGTAGAAAAGGTGATAGACTACGTTACTAAGAGTGGCATAGGTTTTAGATGGTCTATAAGCATTAACTTGCATTGAACATTTCAAGGCAGAAATTAACATATAAAGTGATAGCTCCACTAACTTTTTTCTTTAATGGTAGATTGGACAGAGCTTCACCTTCACAACAGTGTCCTCACTACACCCTTGATCAAGGTTATACTACTGGATGTCTTTTTAAGGCTGGAGACAACAGACTGACTTTTTTACTTAAGAGAGAAGACAAAGTTCTTGAACGAAGGGATGTGAGGCTTAGCCGTTATTGTAAGTAGCAAGTCCAGTCTATATTTTTGCTTTCTCAGCTGCTGAAATGCAGTGGAATCCATTTTTAGACAGGTTCAAAGAAGTAAGTGAATCCCCACCCCCACTTCACCACCACTAAGAGGTGAACATGGATTTGCTGTGGTGAATGTCAGTACATTTTCTAGCTGTCATGGCCTTCATTTTTGTTGTTGATTTGAATACAAATAAATAGAGAGAAGTTAATGAGAGGAAGAGACAGAGGCAGAGAGAGACAGAGAGACAGAGACAGAGAGAGAGACAGAGGGAAAGAGAGAGAGAGAGAAGGAAGGAGGGAGTGAGGGAGGAAGGGAGGGAGGGAAGGAGAGGCAGAGGGAGATGGAGGAAGAGGGAGAGAGATAGAGAGAGAGACAGAGAAAGAGAGAGAGGGAGAGAGAGAGAGAGAGAGAAAGAGAGAGGAAGGGAGGGAGGAAAGGAGAGGGAGAGGGAGAGGGAGGGAGAGACAGAGCCCTAAGTCCTGGCCTTCACCCATTGATTGACTGCAGGGAAGGGGAGCAAATTTGTTTATTTAAGTGTCTTAAAATTTGATTAGACATTTATGATAATTTAAAATCGCTCAGGTATGCTCATCTTCCTGATTTCTGTTTGAAGTCTTTAGGAGAAGGGGCTGGATGTATTGTTTCCTTCATAGAGAAGTTCCAGATGAGGAAAATTTTCTTTCCCATTGCAGTTCTGCACATCCTCAACAACTTAACACTTTATTTCAGAGATGACACTTTGGACTATTGAGAATTTAAGTGCTTAAGAGTTTAAGCCATGATGTGTTAGAGGCATATTTCAACTTGGGTCTTCTTGGCTCCAAGGCTAGTTCTGTCTCTATAATCTTTATTATATAAAATACTGTATTATGAACTAGCATAATTTAAAAGAAAAATTTTAAATAAGTCCTAAAAGACTGATAAAGGTCGTAAAAGATTGATGTGAAAAGGAAAGGCAGGAAAGAAAACCCCAGGGATTTATTAGAGCTGAAGTATTTTTCTCTGAATTACATAACTTCTGGTAAAATATGGTTTCTTCTTTCAGTAAAGCCCAACTCTCCAACCAATATGAGCTTCACATGGAGAGAAGACTCAGTTACAATAACATGTTCTGATTTGCCTATTTCTGGTCTCACTTATGAAATTCAATACAAAAGCATCTTTGATCAAAAGTGGCTGGTAAGTCCATCAAGCATATTTTAGCTTCATCTGATTATCTAATCTTAGAAGGGAAGAGATCTTAGTTCCAGGACAAGGTATCCTAGTTAGAGAAGTGTGAAGTAACATAGTCTTCCTAAATATTTGTCCTTTTGCTTTACCTACTTCTTACTAAATTTCTTCACTCTAGGTTATCCTCATTAACAAATGAATATTAATCATAAGTTAATATGTAATTGTAGATAAATCATGCTGGAAGGGGTAGGAGCCTCAGGGTTGTTTTTTTGAAGAGAAACTGTTTCTATTGACTTTCACTCCAAGCCAGGAAGGTCCCAAAACAGCCATTGAGTGGAGGTTGGGCAGGGACCCTTTGTTCAATCCGTGGGCTTCAGAGTGCACTGGGTCTAAGGTTTTAAGGGAGAAAAGAAGGGAGGAGAGGAAAGGAAAGGGAAGGGAAGGGAAGGGAAGGGAAGGGAAGGGAAGGGAAGGGAAGGGAAGGGAAGGGAAGAGAAGGGAAGGGAAGGGAAGGGAAGGAAAAGGAGTATGGGTTATTCATGGAAAGTAAGATATCAGAGTTTCTTTTTCTTTTTGCTACTTTACCTTCATGTTCCCACAATTCCCTCAATACATATCAGCCACACTGTATAGTTAAGGGTGAAGGAAAAATGCAGCAATGGGACATTCCCAGATCATTGTTTATATTTTGGAATGACATCTATCTATTTCATTGGGTAGCTCGCTTAGTGGGACCAAAGTATCCTATTTGTGCAACACTTTAAGTATAATTGGCCTTGAGTATGTTATTCACTGTTCCACTGTGACTTATCATTTCTCAGGAAAAAGCACATACTGTCTGTTCCCTCCAGAAACAAACACAAAACACTGAGAATATTTTTCAGTGCTTATTATCAATCAATCAGTCAATCCACAAACACTTATATTTTTAATTGATTACTATATGCCCATAAGGAGAGAAGCAGCCAGGGGAAGTACCAATTTAATATATAAATTCATTTGTAAAATCTTATCAAGGAGTATGGTGAAAGTCTATGAGTAATACTGTCAAATAAAAAAGCAAGAGGTAGTGGAGGGAAAAAAATGACACATAAAGCAAGGCAAGAGACCAAAGTAAGCAAGATCATAGCCATGCCATTTATTTATTTTTTAATTTAATTAATTTATTTGTTTTCAGTTTTCAACAATCACTTCCGTAAGTCCCCTCTTTCCCCAAGGCGGCTTGCAATCTTATATGGGTTGTACACAAGCATTCTTATTAAATGCATTTTTCACATTAGTCATGTTGTATAGAATTAAAACAAATGGGAGAAACCATGAGCAAAACCAAACCAAACCAGACCAAAACATAACACAAGACAAAATAGTCTGCTTCATTCTGCATTCCAATTCCATAGTTCTTTCTCTGGATATGGGTGACATTTTGCCTCAAGGGTCCTTTGGAAATGTTTTAGGTCCTTGCACTGATGTGAAGGGTTAAGTCTATCAGAAACAGTCCTTGCACACTGTGACTGTGACTGTTACTGTGTTTAATATTCTCCTGATTCTGCTCATTTCACTCAGCATCAGTTCATGTAAGTCTTTCCAGATTTTTCTGAAGTGTGACTGTTTGTCATTTCTTACAGCACAATAGTATTCCACCACAACTTGTTCAGTCATTTCCCAATTGATGGGCATTCCCTCAATTTCCAGTTCTTGGCTACCACAAAAAGAACTGCTATAAATATTTTTGTACATGTGGGACCTTTTCCCATTTTTATGATCTCTTTGGGATACAGAGAAGTATCTGTAGATACTAGAAGTGATATTGCTGGGTCAAAGGGCATGCACATTTTTGTAGCTCTTTGGCCATAGTTCCTAATTGATCTCCAGAATGGTTGGGTCAGTTCACAGCTCTACCAACAATGAATTCCAAGTCCCCCACATCTTCTCCAACATTTGTCATTTGACTTTTGTCATGTTGGCCAATATGATAGGTGTGATGTGGTACCTCAGAGTTATTTTGATTCTCATCTCTCTGATCAATAGTGATTTAGAGCATTTTTTCATATGACTATAGATAGTTTTAATTTCTTCCTGTGAAAACTGCCTGTTCATATCCTTTGACCATTTATCAATTGGGGAATGCATAGTCATGACATTTAAAGGTGAAATTGTGAAGAGTCAATTAGTCTTTCAAACACTGAACAAGCATTAGATCAAAATAATTTAATCAATTATTCAAATAACTGGAATTTTTTTTTAGTATTACTTTGTGCCAGGGCTCATACTAAGTTCTGAGCAAACAAAGAAAGCAAAAACAAGGTCCCTGATCTCAAGGAGCTCACATTTAACTAGGAAGACAACATATACATAAATAAGCAAATAAAAAATGGAAGGGTAAATGGAACCCAACCTTAGAGGAAAAAAAACCCAAACTTCTCATACTTGGAGGGACCAGAAGAGGTCTCTTGAAAAAGGCAACATTTGAGTTGTCTTGAAAGAATCTACAATTGAGCCTTTCTGTGACATGAGTGGCAGGTACTGATTGGCGCAACTGTACTGCCTTGGAGACAAGAAAAAAAAACCAAAATAAATGGAAGTGAACTATATTCTATTAACTACCGGAAGGCATTTTACTTTCAATTTATCTATTAAAGTTTCATATTTACTGTCTTTTGAGATACTGATAATGAAGTATGACTTAGAATACTGAGATTGAAGATACCACTAATATAGTCGATTTTCTGATATCTGATATCTCATAAATCAAAATGCTAATTAAAGAAGGCACCTGGAATTATGATAAGAAAACATGGACTTGAATTCTAATTTTTATATGCTTGTTATCTGTGTAACATTGGAGAAATCATTTCTCCTCTTTGGGCCTCAGCTTTCTAATTTGTAAAATGAAGCAACTGATAAAACTAGAAGGGAGTTTAGAGGTCATCTAGTTCATCTCTGGACAGTTAAGTGGCACAGTGACTTGAAAGACCATCCCAGAGTCAGGAAGAGTCCTAAGTCCAAATGTGATCTTAATCACTTCTTAGCTGTGTGACCCTGGGAAAGTCATTTAATCTTGTTTGCCTTAATTTCCTCATCTGTAAAAATGAGCTGGAGAAAGAAATGACAAATCAGTCCAGTATCTTTACCAAGAAAACTCCAAATGGGGTCAAGAAGAATTGGACATGACTGAAAACAACTGAACAACAACAATTCATCTCTTTTAATTTATAGATCAGGAAAATGAAATCCACAGAGATAAAGTGACTTTTCCAAGAGTACGCTAATATTGCCGCATAATTTCTGAATCTTTCTACTCTAAATCTTTGTCTTTTTGTCCCAGTGTTTACCTTGGACAAAGGAGTAGGAGAGGTGGGGAAAAACATCAGCAAGGGAAATGTAGATAGTGGAAGGGACAGTCAGGTGGCGCAGTGGATGGAGCATTGTAGAGTGGATAGAAACCTAGAGTCAGGAAGACCTGAGTCCATATCTGGCTGCAGATTCTTACTAACTGTGTGACCCTGGGCAAATCACTTAACCTTGTTTATTCTAGTTACATCCTCTGTAAAATGAGCTGGAGAAAAAAAAAGACAAACTACTCTAGTATCTTTGACAAGAAAGCCCCAAATAGAGTCACAAAAAGTCAGACATGACTGAAGGAATTGAACAACAAGATATTGGAAAAATGGGGAGTCAATACAGAATGGAAGTGGGAAGAAAAATAAGAGAAATTAGTAATAAATATTAGTTTCTAAACAAATTAGACCAGACCTAAAATTTTATTCCTGCAAGGATTTAGTGAGAAAATTTAATCTGCCTATAGAGGTCAGTATCTGTTTTGTAGCTTTTAGTTACAGAGTTGCCTGGAGGTATAGAGAGGTTAAATTACTTGCCCAGCATTACACAGTCAGTATGTTTCAGGTTGTGTTTGTCCTTCGTTCTTGAAGAGGACCATGACATCAAGATGATGCCATGACTTGCAGTTGACTTTGATTTGAGTGAGGGAGGGCTGTGCAAGGTCACCAACCTTACTTTCTTCTCCTGAGCCATCTGGGTCCAGTGGCCTGGTACTCATCAGGACGGCTGGAGATGGCCCATGATGTCTTCAAGATTCTAAAGCCAGCCCTCTACCCACATCCCATGGTTGCTTCTTGCCAAATAATTTTTTAAAAATCACATTAAAAAAATCCAGACCTATATTTTTATTGATATAGAGCAGAGGTGGTAGATGTTTGGCCCACAGTAAGAAGTGCAGCCTAAACCAGATTAAAATATAATCAGAGAATATTTAACAAATAAATAAGAATATAAATTAATATGTGCCCATCCATATTTTTTGTTTAGAGGTCTCTGTTTCTATTTGAGTTTGATATCATTGGTGTACAGTAAGCTAATTGGTACACTGGATAGAGCACTGGGTCTGGAGTTAATTCATTAGTTCAAATCTGTCCTTAAACACTTACTAGCTGTGTGACTATGAACAAGTCACTTAATCCTGTTTCCCTCAGTTTCCTCATCTGTAAAATGAGCTGGAGAAGGAAATGGCGAACCACTCCAGTATCACTGCCAACAAAACCCCAAATGGGAGAGTCAGACAGGACTAAAACAACTGAACTACAACAATTTTTGGTGCAAACAAATGCTAAAGAAATTCATTTTATCAATCAACAGAGGTTGGCAACTGCTTCATTATTTATAGAATGTAAGTCTTTCCTGGGAGACAGAGAAGATAAATGACTTGCCTAGGATCACACAACCAAATCATTCCACTGCACCAAAAGTTATTCCCTCTTTAAATATCATTTCACAAACGCATTTTATCCCTTTTGACTGGAAGTTGTCCTTCATTATAAAAGATGTATTTTTGAGGAAGGGTTGTTATTCTGGAGTTCCTCCTTCAATGTTAATGCTCTGTGAAATGGATGGAAAGGGAAGGCCAGATCAAGAAGGTCAGACAAAGCACTTGGATAAATGGTCTCCTGAATGACTGAGAGCAAGTAGAGTGCATAGCTTTTTTTTGATACTCTTCTCATTAAAATGTATAATTAATTAATCAATACATATATTTGTCTCCAGCCCAATACGAATACAATATGTAATGTTACAATAGATGGTTTGGATTCTGAGAAGTGTTATTTCTTCCGGGCCAGAGTGATAACAAGATTGGCTATTTATGGCAGTAAGACATACCCTAGTGATTGGTCCCCTGTAACACACTGGAAGAGGAGCAAATTAGAAGGTAATATCAAATTCAAGGCTACACATCTATTTTTAAGTGATTAATTTAGAGGAGAAATGTGTGATATGTTGTTGTCTGTACAGACAGTGTTCTTGCCAATGTGGGTCTGAATTAAATATGACTTATTTTAGATTACTAACAATGTTAATACCCTAGCTTCCCTTTTTCTTCTACATATTATATGAGATGGAGAGGAAGAAATTTCTCTTAGTTTTCAAATCTTTGGGCAGCCTTCTTCATCACATTACAGTGAAATGAATTATGCTAGAGGCAGATAGGTGGTATGGTGGCGAGAGTGCTGGACCTAGGTAGGAAATGCAGTGAGGGAGAGTGAGGCTCTGAGCAGAAATTGGGGCAGAATTTGGACACTGGACATTGGAAAGAAGATTACTAAATACAAATTACAAAGATCACAGAGAAGGTATTAAGGAAGGCATTAAATATAACCTTCACCTTGTTCCTCACTGAGGAACGCCTGTAGCTTGCTGGGGCTTAGAATGACCAGCATGATGCTATCTGTCAAAAGGAACATCTGGAGAATCTCATCATTTATTTTTTAGAAAATCCTTCTTGCATTTGGACTCTGTAAAGGATATTTTCTATAACAATTGAGAACATATCTGGAAAGCATATATCTCCCTTTTCAATGCCTTGTAATACTAATATTCAGATCTTTGGACAGTATTATCTTCATGTTTGTATCTATCAAGGAATTTTGTGTGATCTTAAAATATATATAATAAAAATAGCTAGCTAGCATTTATATTGTACTTGGTGGTTTGTTACCCATCAATGCTTTACTCTTGGAATGGACTCACTTAGCTGATCTTTTACCGCTCCCTTTCATTTACTCCTCTTTGCTGTTTATGAGAAAATAATGCTGATTAAATCCCACCTTCCCCCTGTGTAATGCTGTAAGTTGAAGTAATATCCTAAAATTGGGTTGCGCTTGGCTCCTGTGGTTTCCCACTTGATAGGGGGATCAAATGTTTACTGGCTAAGATGTTTTCTGGTTTCTTTTGCCTCCTCATCACAACATTTGATTTATATCAATTAAACTTCTATAGGAATTATTAGAAATAAAAATCTGTCTTTTTTTCTATCCTTATCCCATTTTTTGACCTTAAATACTTGAAGAAACAGGATGTACTTGATAGTCTGACAGAATGAAGATGGCTGATGGACTTTAATATCAGTAATGAGTAGTTTACTATCTTATTCTTTTCTTTGTATCCTTAGCACTTTAGCAAATTGCCTTGCACATAGTAAACATTTGCTAAATGCTTGTTGATTGAATGTCATGTTCAATTTTTTGTATGTTGTTATTTGGCTTGCCATATCCTGTATCTTCTGATTCTCTTATTAAAGAAAGTATTCATGATATTCAGGTATGAGGCTGCTCAGCAATCTATGAGCCTTTGCTTCTCCAATTTGTCTATCTCAAATTCTTATTTTCCAAATACTTTTGTCATCATTTGTTATGCTTACTTTTTCTTTGAAATAATAAACTATTAATACATTTGTTAACTTAGAAATTTTTTTGAGTTTTCATAGAATTTCTCCACCTCTGTTCAATTATCTTTATGGTGATCTTTTCGCTTGTGTCCATCAATAGCCTTGTAGGGGGACATGACCAAGTGAACAATGAAATATTTTGCTAGTTGCTTTTGGGGGCCTGATGAAATTAACTACACCAATTCATTTATTCCTCCTTCTTCAGAGAGCTTGGGACCCATAGTTTATTTATCCCTAAGTTTTTTTCTAAGGATCACAGAGTTAGAGCTTGAAGGATTTTGGAGGTAACTGGTCCAACCGCCTCATTTTATAGCTAAGGAACCTGGGGTCCATCATTTATTTATGCCCAAATTCCTTTTGTAGAATCATAGATTTAGACTTTGAAGGGACTTCCGAGGCATCTAGTCTGACCCATCTCTCCTTCACTTTATAGCTTCAAGAAAATAGAAGCTAGGAAGTTTTAGTGACTTGCCCAAGGTCACATAGATAGTACACATCAGAGACTGGTTTTAAACTTTGGTCCTCTGGCTTGAGAGCTCTTTCTATGGTACCACATTATCTACTCATTTATTTTATAGTGAGAATGTCATTATTGTCATGCTTTAATTCTGTTAGGAGCATATTAACTCATAGTTCAATGGGAAAGGCTCTAATGTTTGAATATTAATAATTAAATTCAAATTTATGAATGGTCTAAAAATCATCTGATTCTTTTTCCTATTTTTCCGAATACATGTAAAGATAGTTTGCAATATTCACTTTTATAAGATTTTGAGTTTCGAAACTTTCTTCCTCTCCTCCCCCTCCCCAAGACAGCATACAAGCTGACATAGGCTATACGTATACCATATTAAATGTATTTCCACATTAGTCATGTGGTGAAAGAGGAATCAGAATAACAGGGAAAAACAACAAGACTGAGAAAACCAGAGAGAGAGAGAGAGAGAGAGAGAGAGAGAGAGAGAGAGAGAGAGAGAGAGAGAGAGAAATAGGATGCTTTGATCTGCATTCAGATTCCATAGTTCTTTCTCTGGATGTGGATAGCATTTTCCACTGTGAGTAGTTTTTAGAATTATCTTAGATCATTGCATTGCTGACAAGAGTTGAGTCTATCAAAGTTAATCCTCCACACACTGTTGTTGTTACTATGTACAGTGTTCTGGTTCAGCTCACTTCACTCAGCATCAGTTCATGTAAGTCTTTCCAAATTTTTCTGAAATCTGAAACTGACTGATTCTTAACAACCTAAGTAACCATTTAAAAAGCTTTCTTTAGTTTCATGAATTGCTATGGCTAAAGGACTCATCACATAGTGACCAGTCTATTGGCAATGGACCTCTATGTACGTAGTCTATCACTGGAATCATACTTGAAATCTTTCCAGAGCAGTAAAACCTATTTGTTACATTTCTGTGATGTGGTCTTCCTAATCCCTGAATCATCTCCATACTTTCTGGAGGTTTCAGGGTAGAAATTTTTGTGGATTAAGTGCCTGCTTGTCACTTCACAATTCTTTGAAGATTGAATTTAATTGAACTTCCCTTTTATTACCAATTACATATTCTAGGTATTAACTATCATGCTCTTCTACATTCTTTCCTTGTAGTACTGTCGGAGTGAAGTTGAATAAATATGTAGCAGGGTTCTCACCACTGGAGATCATATTAGGAAGTTGGACAGGTTTTCATCTTTTTTGTTCCAGTTCACATTAATTATAGCTTTGTGCTAGACCAATAAACAGTCTACTCATTAACCAGAAATTCTTTCAAAAAATACGTGGGAATATTCAACATTTTTCTCCTTAGAACACATTTTAAAAATAGTTTAGTATAACAGAAAATGGACTTTGAATCAGAATGCCTGGATTTTAGACCTAAGTTTGCCACTGAATAGCTGTATGACTTTGAACAAATTCAAACTCTCAGAAACTCAGTTTCATCCTCTATTAAGTAAGGATAGCTATATCTATCTTTTCCCTATCCAGATCATTGAGACAATCAAATGAGAATGTGCTGAATTGTTTTGCAAATCAAAAAGAGCTATTCAAATGTAAGGTGGCATAGTGCATAGAGTGATGACCTTGGAGTGAGGAAGAGTAAAGTTCTAAGACATTTACTAGCTCAGTAACAGAGAACTTGTGGCCTCAAGGCCTCCTAGGTCCTTGGATGCAGCTTTTTGACTGAGTCCAAGTTTTATAGAACAAATCATTTTTTTATGGAGATTTGTTCTGTGAAGTTTGGATTCAGTCAAAGGACCATACTTGAGGACCTAGAGGGCTCCATGTGGCCTTGAGGCTGCTGATTCCCCACCCCTGTGTTAGCTGTTTGACCCTGAGTTGATCAGTTAACCTCTCTCAGCCTCAGTCTCTTTATCCACAAAGAATTTTTGTGAGGACTAAATGAGATAATATATGTCAAGAGCTTTGCCAACCTTAAAGCAGGGTATAAAAACTGTCTATAATGGCAATTTCATATTATAATAATTATACTCATATGCTATAAGTATTATATATTATCATATTATAATTATTATTATATTTAAACCAATGTCAATCCAAAACTCCATGACCAAGAAACATTTTGCTAGGAAATATGATCAAAGAGGTTCCCGTAAAAGATCATTGTATCTCTCTAAACCCCCAGATTTGCTAAAAACTTCTCTTGCAGAATGCCTCCCTTGGCTGTCTCCTTAACTGGCTGTTCACTTAATACTTGACAGCATTAGTTTATGAATTGATTATCTGATGACTTTTGACATTCCTTTCTGAATAGAAGGGAACTGTTACATGATTTAAATATGAGGACTAGCTAATGATCTGTCTTTTTTGTTACATATCTTTTCCTCTGTATTGTTATTAATATTATTATCAGAATTCAATTAGGATTTTGTAGAATTCAGAACTTAGAATTAATTAGAATTTAGAATTAAAATAAAAGAATTGGACTTTAACTGGAGATAGGCACTAACAGCTATGTTGTTTTCTTACAGATTCATGCACTAACACGGTCAAAAAATCTTCCCCAAAATATGTATACATAATTATTAGTCTGGCTATCTTTCTAATAGTATTGGTTCTCCTTTTATTTTTGAGGAAATCAGCAAGGTAAGTACAAGCTTGAGTGCTCTCAAGAGATGAATGTGTTATTGATATTTGAAAGCGCATAACTATACTCATTTAAGCTCCCGGAAGGAAGGGCCCAGATCTTTGTATCTCCCCTAGAACTATTACCAGTGCCTTGTATGCAGAAGGCTTATAATAAATGTTTGTTGAGCAAATAGTGAAGAAAATTCTTAAGCAAGCTAAGATATTGTTTCAATGACTACCCCCATATTTTATCAAAGGAAATCAAGAAATGATCAACTAGGAAAAAGGCGAATAAATAAATATATTGAAGGTGAATGATCTAGCGTATAGAAACTCGAAATTACTTCAATATATACCAGATATTAATTCTTTTAAAATAATATTTTATTATTAATAATTATATATGTATATCATATTACTATTTAAAACAATTTTAAACATTCATGTTTTTAAATAAAATCCTTCCCTCTCTCTCCCCCTTCCCCTTTCTCTGAGGCAGTAAGAATTTTGATATAGGTTGTTACACATGCGCAATCAGATTTTAATTTTGAAAGAAATTTTGAGAGACTAGCAAATTGAATGGGTATTTGTAGGATTACTGAAAGCTGCTAAGATGATTGTAAGATTTTTAAGAGTAATAACTTACATTTATAGAGTATTTTAAGGCAGTAAAAAGTGCTTAGCATATATTGTCTCAGAACTTGGTAATTGAGAGGTAGGTAGTACAAGGATTATTAATTTCCATTTTACGGATGAAGAAACTGAAGACAGAAAAAAGCTGACAGTAGTTGATTTGTAGTTATTCTCCAATCAGAGCTATGCCAAAGATTGAAAAATACTTATTGAAATTGAACTGAAACAATTTTCAAAAAGACTTAGAAGAAGAGGAATTCGGGTGATAATATGGGATTTCTTTAAAGTCCATTAGACTTAAGTTGTGCCTTTTGGCTAAAGCAAAATAACAGTTCTTAGCATGTGCAGCTTATGCTTTTAACAAATTCCATGTTGAAAACATTTTAAAATCTTTCATAAAAACCTTTAATCATCAACCCTTTCCCCTAGTACATAAACTGATTTAGAGCCTAGGTGCCAGAAAAGTTAGACTGACAATGGACAGATGGACTGATTATATGAAGTTCCTTGAACCGTGGTGGGATTGTCTGTCTTCAAATGACTTTATGGTTATAAATTGGCTGGGCATATTGTACTGAATTCTTGCAAAGGGGCCCATTTCAATTTTCTCTTTAGTAGAAGAGGAGCTGAAACTGAAGTAATCAACATCAGTCTCTCTTTCAAAGGAAATGAAGTAATCTGATAAGGATATTAAGTGTATGAAGACAAGACAATCTGTTCAATCTAGATGACTGTTTGGTATTTTAATACAGAACAGATCTAGTCCACAAAGAAAAACCTTAGAAAATACCCTTAGGATGGAAAAATACACTTTTACTCTTATTCAGGGGAACCCTTTGCTCAAGCAAATAAAGCATAGAGGAATCAATTAGGTCAAGACAATTATTCTTTACATTGATAATATCAGTGTTTTTAGTATGCTTCTAAGACACATTTCTAACAGTTTTCTGTAGAGTGTATCTAAAATTTTCTCAGGATCCAAAATTTGATCATCAAGACTAAATTGGAAAGGACAGAAAAAATACAAAAATACAGCTATTGTGAAGTTGGTACCTAAAGGATCTAACACAGCAACTACTTACCTGCGATGAGGTCAATTCACTGAAGCCAATTATATCCATTGGTACTGAAAGAATCAGACGCTTCAATTGCTGACGCACTGTCAGTGATCTCTGAAAGATCATGGAGAATAAGAGTAGTTATTAAAGGTATTGTTAATGAACATCTATAAATGGAAGTGTTGATCTCAAAGAGCCACTATAATTTTATCAAGAATAAGTTATGACATATAAGCTTATTTCCAGTTTTTGATAGTTGCTAAACTGGGAGGTGAGGAGAATGATGGAGAAATCATTTGATAAAGTCTTTGTTCTACTCTTGTGGAAAAGATGGGAGAGATGTGAACTAGATGATAGTACCATTATATGGGCTTACAACTAGCTAAATATCTGGACCCAAAGAATGTTTATTAATAGTTGTAGTAGCAATATTGAAGATCTCCCAGTAAAGCACCCCAGGGATCTGTTTTTGGCTCTGTGGGATTTGACATTCTTATCAGTGATTTGGATAAAGGCATAGATGTTATGCTTATCAAATGTGCAAATGATGCGAAGCATTTGAGATGATCAACACACTGCATGGCAAAGTCAGAGGGTAAGAAGACCTTTCCAGACTGGAATATCAATGACTAGAATCAAATAAGATGTAATTTATTAAGAATAAATATAAAGTCTTAAATTTGGGTTACAAAGCTTAATTTCATACGTATGAGATGGGCTCACGTGGTTGAGTAAAAGTTCATTGTACGATCCAACAGTGTGATGTTGCAACAGAGAAAACTAGTGCAGTTTGAGGCTATTATATTGAGAGATTCTAGGATTAGGGAAGAAGAAGTCCAGTTGAACTTTACCTTCATCAGAGAAAATCTGGAGCACCATGTTCAATCTGTGATCCATAGTTTGGTAATGACATTGATAAACTACAGAATAATGTGAAAAGGGCTACCTGGGTGGTGAAGGGCTTTTAGTTCTTCCTGGATAATGATCAGAGGAAGGACTTGGGGGTAGCCTGGGAGCTCCTTGAGAACAAGGAATATGCTTTACCTTTGCTTGTGTCCTCAGCACTTAACACAATACCTGGCACCCAGTATGTGCCTAACAAATGCTTGTTGACTGACTAAGAGACTGTTTATCTAAAGAAGAAGATCTGGCAGGGATACGATTGCCATGATTAAGCATCTGAAGAACTGTCACCTGAAAGTGAGATCTGATTTGTTCTGTTTAACCCTAGAGGGGAGAAGTAGAGCAATGGGGAAAAGATGACAAAAGATAAAGTTGAGCTCAAGAAGAGGAAACACTAAAAAAATAATGATTAGAGTTATCTAATAGTGGAATAGGCTACCTTAGGAGATAGTTGGCTCACCACCATTGGAAATCTCCAGTTCTATAGTGATATTTATGCTAGGCTCTATGCCACATGCTGGGGATATGAAGACAGAATCAGAACAGTTCCTGTCTACAAGGACCTTACATTCTATTTGGGGAAAACAGCATGTACGTATTATTATCAAATATACATACATACACATATGTACGTGTGTATACATATACATGTATGCATACATACATTTCAAAGAGGTGTCCTATAGAAGATGGCACCTGGGCTATACTTTGAAGGAAATAAGGGAGGAAGATTTACATTGCTTGGAGTAGGGGGATGTAGTGTATGTAAAGAGACTTGGAGATGGGAGATGGTATACCACGTACTGAAATACAGCCAGTAGGTCAGTTTGACTGGAACATAAAGAGTTTAAGGGGTAATAGTGTAGTTCGGAAATCTAGACTTTTGAGCCAAATGTTGAAAGACATTAAGTGCTTCTATCCATTATGCTGTAGAAGGAATCATTATTATTTTTTAGGTAGGAGTTGGACTAGATGGCTTCAAGGGAAACTAGATGACAAAGTGGGTAGAGAAATGGGCTTACAATCAGGAAGACTCATCTGCATGAGTTCAAATCCAGCCTCAGACACTTATTAGCTGTGTGACCTTGGGCAAGTCACTACCCAGCTTGCTTCAGTTTCCTCATTTATAAAATAAGCTAGAGTAGGAAATGATATACTATTGCACTGTCTTTGCTGAGAAAATCCTAAATGGAGCCATGAAGAACTGGACAGGACTGAAAAGACTGAACAACAAAAAGATGGCCACAGATATCCCTTCCAAAGTTGATGTTTCTGTGATTTCATAAAATGACTTCAGAGGCTGTGTGGTGTTCTGGAATGAGTAGTGGCTGGGCTGTTATTTACTAGCCCTATGACCTTCAGTAAGTAACCCACCATAAGCCTTTTCCTTCATCTGTAAAATGAAGGTAACAACCTCTGCCTGTCTACTTTGCAAACTGATGTGAAGTCTCAGTAAAATGGATCCAAAAGAGCTTTGAAAACTACAAAGTGTTCTATTCATAGAGGTCATGGTGGTGCTATGGGCTGATAGCAATAATGACAATAACTTAGTTATAAAGCATTCTAGGGTTTACAGAGCATTCTCTCCTAAGGCATAGGTAGTGTCGATATTGTCATGACCATTCTTCTCATAAAGAAAGGAAAGCTCAGAGGTGTTAACTGATCTGCCCATGGTCATCCTGGAGTTTAACCTGCCTAAAGAGACTTTTTTTTTTTTTTAATATTTCAGGGTTAAGAAATTATTCATGCCTGTTGTACCTGACCCCAAGTATGCTTTTCCTGGTCTATTTGATTGTCACAAGGGAAACTTTCAGGTAGCTATTAGTATTTTTTTTTGCATTTTGTTTGATTTTTTAAAAATCACTGCTACCAAATCAGGCTTACTTGTAGTCATATATAAGACTGTAGAACAATCTATTTGAAAATGAAATCTTATCCTCTCTGAAGAGACTCAGAGCAATGTGTGATTCAAAAGCAGAAACGTTGTCTCTATCCCTTAAGTATTTTGCTCATTCTGAGGCTCTCCATTATGCTTAAAAGGATCTCTCATTTTTCAACTTCTATGGGTGAGACCAAGGGAAACAATGTGCACTTAACTCATGCCATGGTATTGCAAATACACACACACATATACACACACATGCACACACATGCACACACACACACATATCCTTCTCACTTGTTAGCCCTAATGACAAGGAAGTTCTCTTGATGTTTAATTTAGTTATATAAATTTTTTTGTAATTTAAATAAGTTTCTTCTCCTCTTTGGAGGTGAAGAATACTTTAGCCAGTTTTCTTTTAAAGTTAGCATGCAAACCAAAATGCATTAACTCAACCACCCTAATCCAAATTCCTAAATACAAATTTGGGAGCAATCAGAGGAAACTGGACAAAGAATGAAGAGAAGAGCAGGTCAAGTGGCAGATCTCTCTCTCTCGAAATCTCAAAATATAGCTAGAAAGTGGTAGGAAGCAAAAAAGACTGAAAAACAAAGCACTAGCCTACCCTGGGTAAGAAGCTTCCCTCTGTTTTGTGCTTACCATAAAACCTAAGTTTGCAAGTTTTAATGAAAACTATTAAATGAAAGCTATAACGAAAAATATTTGAGTTGAAGACAGGGAGACGGAGTGTGACTGAGTTTTGTTGTTTATCAATAGCTAACACTTATGTAGCACTTTAAGGCTGACACAATGCTTTATAAATATCATCTCCTTTTATCCTCACAATCTTGGGAGATACAT
This sequence comes from Notamacropus eugenii, assembly GCF_028372415.1. NCBI lineage: Eukaryota > Metazoa > Chordata > Mammalia > Diprotodontia > Macropodidae > Notamacropus > Notamacropus eugenii. Next base: position 397,084,152 of record NC_092876.1, read on the forward strand.
GCCATCATTATCTCCGTTTTTCAAAAAAAGGAACCAGGGCAGATAACACTTAAATGACTTTCCCATGGTCACAGAGTGTCTGAGACTAGATTTGAACTCAAGCAGCTACATGGTGCAATGGATACAGCATGGAGCCTAGAATCAGGAAGACCTGAGATCAAGACATAGATATACAGAACTCAGATATTTACTAGTTCTGTGACCCTGGGCAAGTCACTTAACCTCTGTCTACCTCAGTTTTTCATCTGTAAAATGGGGATCATAACATTACCTACCTCACTGGGTTGTTGTAAGGATCAAATGAGATACTAACTGTAAAGTACTTAGAACAGTTCCTGGTACATACTGCTATATAAATGTTAGCCATGAGGACAAGGTCTTCCTGATTCTAGGTCCATTGCTGTATCCACTGTGCTATCTAGCCTTATTACTTGTATGACCTTGGACAAGTCACTTAGTCTTTTGGGGTCTCAGTTTCCTCCTCTGTAAAGTGAGGAAGATAGACTCGATGACCTTAAATGTCCCTTCCACATCTCAATCTTATAGTGCAATGTGTTTTGTTTTGAATTCCACTGGAAAATAATAGGAGCATAAGACTTAGACCTGGGAGGGACTTTAGAAATCATCTCTCTACTTTCTTTCCAGATGAGAAAACTCGGTCCCAGAGAAATTACATAACTCCATTCTTTCATCTCCAACATGGCTCCATTCTCTCTCCCTAAATTTATACTTGATAGAAAATCATAAAAATGAATGACTAAAGATTTATAAATTTTATAACAATATTTTAGTGGGAAAAAAAGAATTCCCAATCTCATCTAATGCTGGATTTCCTCTTTGTCTTGCTAGTTCGCATTGACTTTAGAGTACTTTACTAGCAGATGAAGTATCTGATACTGTACTTTTGAATATCTGCATCAAAAGTAGGTGACTGCAGGCCCAGGTAAGTGTTTTAGTGGAGTAGAAGTTCTGATTTATATATTTCATTTGAACAGGAGTGGATCCAGGATACTGAAAACGTGACCAGCCCATCTAAAGAGGAACATTTGGAGCCGGAGTGTGTTGTTGAGGAGGGGCTGATAGAGGAACTTGCCAAGAAGGAGGCCAAAGACAAAGAGGGGAATGCCTTTCGGGAATATCCACAGTTGAATGAAAACAATCTGAGCTCTAACCAAATCTCTTGTGTCCCACCTCAAGGCAGTGCCACTATTTGCCTGGGTGATCTTAAGTTTGTAATGAATGATAATATGTATGTTGTATTATGATGCTGCAGGACACACAAATAGGAGATGGGGTCTAGGCCAGAATCAGCCTACTACGTTTTTGGAATTGATGGCAGTAATGATAATAGCTACCATCTGTGGAGTGCTTTAAAATCTGCAAAACACTCTGCAAATATCGCATTTTATACACACAACAACCCTGGGAGAGAAGAGCTATTATTATCCCTGTTTTATAGTTGGGGGAACTGAGGCAGACAGAGGCTAAATGACTTGTTCAGGGTCACACAACCACTAAGTGTGTGAGGCTGGATTCTAACTAGGGTCATCTTCTTGATTCTAAGTCCTGTACTCTATGCACAATGCCAGCTAGCTGGCTATGGACACAGATGGGGTTGTTTCTAGGACCTCCCAAACTCACAAATCTGCCATGAATTTAACAACTATTCAGTAAGAAATCTTAGACTAAATCACATCCATTTTTGTTTTAATTATAGCATCCCTGCACATGTACATACAGCAACTCATCATCCTTAATGTCTAAGCTTTGCAACTCATAAATGTAGACACATTTCAATCTGAGTGCTTATTAAGGCACAGATTTATTTTATTTAGAATACTTAGAATAATTAATTTGAAATGCTTATCATATTTTTTCCTAATTCTACATTTGTTCTTTGTATGCTTTTCATTTAACTTGCAGTGAGAAAATACCAGTACAGATGGCTAATAAAGAAACACATGTAAAAGGGCTTTCAAATTTCTAGAATAAAATGACAGAATTATAGGGGAAAGAACAGTGGAAAGGCAGTTGGGCAATGGAGTTCTAGCGCTCTCTCTGACACTATAGCTTTATGTCTTTGGCCAAATTTTCTCTTTCGGCTTCTTCTCCTTAGTTGCAACATGCTGAGGCTGGGCTAGAAAATCTCTAAAATTCCTTTAAGTTCTAAGTCATAGAAAATCTTTAAAGTCAACTGTAGCTCCAAAATGATTTGGTGCAGTGAAACAATTCTTGCACTGATTTTGGATATAACGCTAGGGGCGACACAGCAAAATATGACAAAATTTGACAAAGCCTCAAGTCCCCACAGTGGGATAGGCAAACAAAACAAAAAAAGATTTTCCAAGCTTAACACAACTAACTGAATCAATTAACAGACTGACTTCACAAAAATATAACATTTCCTTGTGAGGGAAAACCCCAAACAAACCCCTTTGCGTAGCAAACTGTTTCAGTGTTTGTATTATACTTGTAATAGTCTCTTGATGTGTCTGGTCCTTGATTTTACTTGATGGAGTTTTCAGTTGTTAAATAAAAGGGAAGAAAAATTACCAGAAGTGTTATCTTTGAGAGTAAAGTTCTAAGGGCTTGATTTCCGTGTTGATAGTGGAGGGGATTTTTGTACTGTAAGTTTTTCTAGAGTTTGAGGACCATCGGGTGTTTTAGATGATTGAGATTGTAAATTCAGTAGGTGGGAACTAGGTTGAATTGTACATTCTCAAAACAGTTGAGAAAAAGTTGTAAATTTTCATATTTCTGTCTGCATTTGGAAGAACGGAAGCAGTAACAGGGAGAACACACAATGCTATTTTCTGAGGTTATTAAAGTCTCAAAATGTCCCTGGTAAGGATTGAAATTAGACAGGAATGGCAAAACAAGTGAAGGTATAAGAAGACTACAAACTAGGTCACATGACCTGGCATTTGGCCACCTTCTGAAATGAGTGTTGGGATCTATTCACCTGCCTTAGTACAGTGCTGTTACTGCATCAAATCAGATGAGAGAATTTCAGGCAGGAAACCAGAGAGAAGAGGACAATGGTGGGAGTGATGGGGTATAGGCTCTGGGAGCCCCCTTGAACTCTCCTGGAATCTTCCCACTTGATCTGGCACTTCCCTGAAAGGTCAAAAGTCTTTAGTTATCACTGTGCCCCAATCTCTGTTAAGCCTGATCCATCATTGTCTGAGCAGAACAGAGGTCTGTATATGTTTGTGGATCTGACCAAGGCCTTTGATACTATTAGCTGTGAGTGCTTATGGAGAATTATGTCAAAATTTAGTTGTCTGGAGAAGTTCATCAGTGTTATACTTCAATTTCATGGATGGCATGCTTGCCTGGGTTCTGGACAGTGGACAGTGCTCTGATGCCATCCCAGTCACCAATGGAGTGAAGCAGGGCTGTGTGCTTACTTCCATGCTTTTTAGCAAGATTTTTTTCAGCCATGTTGTCAAATGCTTTCAATGACGATGAATACAGTATCGAGGTCAGTACTGATGGTGAATTCTTCAATTTGAAAAGGCTAAAAGCCAAGACCAAAGTAGAGGAAGTGTTGGTGCATGATTTTCTGTTTGCAGAGTGCACTCAATGCAGCCTCTAAAGCTGAGATGCAATAAAGTATGGATTGGTTCTCTGCTGCCTGTGCTAATTTTGGTCTAAAAATTAACATCAAGAAAATAAAGGTTCTCCATCAGCCACTACTACACCATCCATATGTGGAACAGTTACAGCAAATGGAAAACTTTTGAATGCTGTGGATAAGTTAACTTACCTTGGTAATGTACTTTCCAGGGATGTACACATTGATAATGAGATTGACACACGCATTGCCAAAGCTAGCTCAGTGTTTGGGAAGCTCTGAAGCAAAGTATGAGAAAGAAGAGGTATTAGACTGACTACCAAACTGGAGGTGTATAGAGCTGTTGTGCTGACCTCATTGTTGTATGCCTGTGAAACCTGAACAGTCTACCAGCACCATGCCAGGAAACTGAATCACTTCCATTTGAATTGTCTTAGGAAGATTCTGAAGATCACCTGGCAAGATAGCATACCAGACACTGAGATCCTTACTCGAACTGAACTGCCAAGCATTCAAACTATGCTTCAGAGAGTGCAATTATGATGGGTTGGCCACATTGTTCAAATGCAATACATTTACTTGCCAAAAAGACTATTTTATGGAGAACTCTGATGGGGCAGCTGATTACATAGTGGTCAGAAGAGGTGATATTGATGAGGTTCAGATTCTAGGAACTTCCTTGAGCTCCCCTGGAATTTCCTCACTTAACCTGGCTTTTCATGCTCAAATTGTGCTTTCTGTTTCTCCTCACAGAATATGACCTTTCATACTCAAATTGATCTCTTCCTGTATCTCCTCACAGAATCTGGCCTTTCATACACAGATCTGTGATCATTGTCTGTTATCCCTTGATTGCCCTACCTGCTTCCCACCCAAACCCTCCATTGTCTATCTCCTGATAGCCTCCAGGTGTTTCCAGTCTTTGACCCTCCTTGGACTTCTCAAGACCCTTCCTAAACCCCTCCTCCCATCACCCTGGACTACCAGACCCCCCCCCCCCCCCCCCCCCCCCCCCCCCCCCCCGCCAGATCCCTCCTATACTCTTTTCTGTATTTAAGTCCCACCTTGCCTCCATGAAGGTGCTCAGATGCAATCCAGCTCAGACTCTGTCTAGCTGGGATTATGTCTGGCCCGCTTGTGAATACAAGCATTACAAAAGCTTAGGCTCCTTTAAGAGGCAACCCAATTAGGCGAATCCTTAATAAACTTTGTTTTCTTTGGCTTTAAGAAGGCTTGAGTCGAATTCATTCGAGCACAACCTGGACTGTCAGTATTTTGGGGTTCCCCTCACCATTAACCTCATCAATATGAGGACACTCTCAAGGTCTCTCTCAAGAACTTTGGAATTGATTGTGTCATGTGGGAGACACTGGCACAGAACTGCTTAGCATGACATGCCCACATCAGAGAAGGTGTTGTGCTCTATGAGCAACGCAAAATTGAAACACCTCAAAGTAAATGCAGGATGGGCAATTTTGGAATATCCATCCCAAATGTTCATGAAGACTATCTGTGCCCAATCTGTGGTAGAGCATTCCAAACTCATATTGGTCTGATCAGTCATAGTCAGACACACTGAAACTTGACTTTATCATAGTGATGCCATTTTGGTGCTCTTCCAGAATGAAGGACAACCACCAACCAACCAACTTCAGGATTGCCTCTGGCTACTTCCCACCCCTGATCCTATCAAAATTCCTTGGTTCTTGGGGTCCAACCTCTAGTTACCCCAGTCTACAGATCAGTCCCATCAAAATCCTCCCTAGACCCCTCCGCCAGTCACTCCAGACTACTTGACCACCCCTAGATCCCTCTCACAGTCTTTCTGTATATAAGATCCATCTTGCCTCCATAAAGGTGCTCAGATTCAATGTAGCTCAGATTCTTTTTTTTTTTTTTATTTAAAGCCAAAGAAAACAAAGTTTATTAAGGATTCGCCAAATTGGGTTGCCTCTTAAGGAGCCTAAGCATTTGTAACGCTTGTATTCACAAGCAGGCCAGACACAATCCCAACTAGACAGAGTCTGAGCTGGATTGCATCTGAGCACCTTCATGGAGGCAAGGTGGGACTTAAATACAGAAAAGAGTATAGGAAGGAGTTGGGGAGTGGTGGTCTGGTAGTCCAAGGTGATGGGAGGAGGGGTTTAGGAAGGGTCTTGAGGAGAAGTCCAAGGAGGGAATCCAAGGAGGGTCAAAGGCTGGAAACAGCTGGAGGCTATCAGGAGATATCAGACAATGGAGGGTTTGGGTGGGAAGCAGATGGGGCAATCAAGAGATAACAGACAATGGTCACAGATTTGAGTATGAAAAGCCAGGTTCTGTGGAGAGATACAATGGGAGCTCAAGAAGTTCCCAGAGTCTGAACCTCATCATTCCCCCCTCAAACAGATTGAACCCAAATTCTTTTGGGGTAAAGGGCGAAGGTCTCAGTTTCTGAAACTTCTTCCTCCTGGCAAGGGGCGTAGAGCTGTCCCTGCCTCTATGGGTCCTGTTCAAGGGGTCAGACTTCAGAATCTGGGTGGTGTCAGGTCCAGTGGGCTGGAGACCTTGGATTCAGACGGAGGTTGGTATGCAGCTTGGGCTGTCATCTGGAAGTTGATGGCTTGCACTCTAGAAAAGACAAACCTGGCAAGGAGGTTAGGCAAACACACACTAAGCAGGTACAAAAGGAGTATAAAGAAAAGACAATTTCCCAGGCATAAAAAGATAATTTCTCTGGAGAGAATTAAAGATGACTGCATCAAGGACAAAACATAGAAGGGCATGTTTCATAGGGGAGTTTTTTCCAGTCAGATATCCCCTTTCTTTCCAGATTGCTCCACAGGCTTGTAAAATAAGGAAAGCATATTTTGAGTAAATAAAAACATCAACTGGCCTGGGGTCAGGTCCTAAGGAGTGGGTTAAGACTCCCAAAGCCTGTCCTCTCCTTTCATCAACATACAGAATGAAAGGTTTTCCCAGATTGGGTAGGTCTAGTGATGGGGTGGTGGTCAAATTAATTTTCAGAGTCTCAAAAACTTTAGCCTGGTCTGAGTCAGTGCCCTGAGTAGGGTCATAAAGGAGTTTTGCAATAAAACCAAAATTAGGGATTCAGAGTCTACAAAATCCAGTCATTTCTAAAAACACTTGAACTTGCTTCTTACTGTCTGGACCAGGGATAGACAGGATTGTCCTTTTTCTCTCAAAGGTTAAGGAGAGAGAGGTGGGTGTGAGTTCATGGCCCAGATACCTTATGGACTGGCATGCTATCTGGACTTTGTTCAAAGAGACCCTATAGCCTCGAATGCCAAAGAAATTAAGGGCTTCTGTGGCAGCAGCCAAAGAACCCGCCTGGGTAGGGCTACAAATAAGAATATCATGCACATACTGAATTAAGCTACAGCCTGCTAGTTTCAGGTGCCTTAAATCCCTTCCCAAAGCCTGACCAAATAAATGAGGGTTATCTTGAAAGCTCTGGGGCAAAACTGTCTGTGTTAGCTTATATGGACTTGATTCCCCAGGAAAAGTACATTCAAAAGCAAAAACATATTCTCCATTAGGCTTTTTTGTGGGAAGGGTTGCAGTGTTGCATGGAGATAGACAAGGGACAAAGATTCTATGCTTAAGGAATTTTTCAATTAAAGGTTGTAGTCCTTCCCAGGTCTCAGGCTTAATCAGATACTGGCTGAGATGGGGGAGCACTTTAGCGTCTGTGAGACTAACAATGGCTGGGGTGGGAGAAGTAGCTCTCTCTGGAATTCCAGGATCCCAAATATTTGGCCTGACTGTCTCCCACACTCTCAAGCAAACCGGGGAAGATGTAGTGAACAGAGGCAAAAGGGAGATGGGAGGTTTAACTAGAGAAAATTGACTTCCCAATTTCACCATCAGGTCCCTTCCCAACAAGAGGGCAAGGTCAGAGGAGGGCATAAGGAAGGAGTGTTTAAACAACATATTCACAAGTAGGCTGGGGAAGGGGTATGTCTGGAGACATTCCTTAATTTCCCCTTCAATGCCTATGACCCAAGGGGTCAGGGGATGGGTAGGGCCAGAGTGACTGGTTAAAGCAGAGAATTTAGCCATGTTAAAGTGGGTAACCTTACCTTCAGCCTTTGTTTTTGCCCAGGGCTTGGTGAGAGAGGTGGAGAAAGTGGGAGCACTGCCAGCACCCAGGCTTTTCCGATGTTCCACGTCTTGAGAAGACTGGAGAACAGGGTACTGGGGGGCAGCTTCACTACTTTTCCCACCTGGGGGACAATCTTTCCTCCAATGTCCCTCCTGGTCACATGGGCATGGTTCCACAGGCGTTGGTTCCTGGGGCTCCCTCTGGGGGGGAGCCCTGGAGGGGCACTCCTTGGACCAGTGACCCTCCTTGTGGCAACGAAAGTAGGTTTCCCCACTGCCCAAGTAGCCAGCCTTCCTCCAAGGGGGTGCCCTGGAGGGGTGCTCCCTGGGTCTTTTCCTGGCCAAGGCAGCAGCCAAGAACTGAGCATGCTCCCTGGTCCTGGCCCTTCTCCTTAGTTCTCTTTCCTCTGCTACAACGAGGTCTCTGTTGTTAAAGACTCCAAAGGCCATCTCCAGTAACTGGGTCTGAGGTGTTTGGGGTCCCATTGCCAATTTCTGCAGTTTCCTCCTAATATCTGGGGCAGACTGATTAATAAAATACATAAATTCGTGTATTTTTTAACGGACTCTATCAGCCTGCCTTGGAAAAGGGCATGGTTTTCCCTGTTCTCCCTGAGTAATCTCTCTAATTTTTTGAAAATTTACTTGTTTTTGAAATGCAGTTTTTAGGCCTTCTAACAGGCAAATTACCATAAAGTCTTTCTTTTCCCTGTCCTCACTCTTTTGATAGTCCCATCTGGGGTCACTCGTGGGAACAGCAGCAGTTCCTGGGGGGTATTTTATGGGATTATTGCTAGCCATATGATCCCCAAACTTTTGGGCATGTTCCCAAATTCTCCTCTTCTCCTCAATGGTACAACAGACAAAGAAAAGAATATGCAGATCCTTCCAAGAAAGTTCAAATTGTAGGGATATGTCCCTAAAACCCTCAGTAAACGTAGTGGGGTCGTTGTCCCACTGGGTGGGGTAGGTCCTTCTTTCAAGGGAAACAGCCCTGACAGCCCAGTGGGGACAGGGGCTTGTGGAGGAGGATAGGAAGTCCCACCTTTTGTGAGGGAGGGGCTGGGGAATGCCTGCTGAACTGGATTAGGCTGCAGGGCCAGGGGATCTGGCTGGCAAGGGGAAAGATCTGCTGGTACCTGAGGAAGAGTAGGGATCAAAGGAGGAGATGCCCCAGAGAATGCCAGGGGAGCGGGGCCTAAGGCGTGAGTGAATATTGCCCCAGCAAGAGGGGCTGCAGAGGGAGGCACCGCAGCAAACCCAGTGGCTGGGAACTGATCAGAGGTTACCAAGATGGGGGGAGGCACGGGGGGAGATACAGGATAGGCCATTGAGTCAGGAATTGGGGGGGGGTTGGGGTAAAGGAAAGGTTGGGGTAGAGGTGGCTGAGGGAGAGGTGGAAGGACTCAGGGGCAGTGGGGGAGCAGTGGGATGTTGGGGAGCTGGAGGAGGGCTCAGGAGGGATTGGGGAGGGGGAAGGGGTTGGGATGGCAGTAACGGAGGTAGAGAAGGAGGTGAGGTCGAGACCCTAGAAGCCATAAACAGGGTTTCATCCAAAACATCCAGTTCACCCCCATTTCCCTTTTGTGGGATGGCTCTAGCTACAAGTATCTTACAATCTGTTCTGAGAGTGGGGTCCTGAGAGAGTTCAATAAAGGCCCTTATGTAAGGTATTTCTGTCCATTTTCCCTTTTGGAGGCAATATAATTGTAATTGTAAAAGGGTATTACATTGTAAAGTCCCAAACATGGGCCACACTTCATTGTCCTTCAGGTGATACTGAGGCCAAAGTGTGTTGTACAAGAATACCAACTTTTTCTTTTTAAGGTCTTTAGAGAAGTTAAATTTTTTCCAGTTTTGTAAAAGACAGTCCAAAGGTAAATTCCTTGGAATTGATGAATTTTGACCCATTTTTTTTCTTTTTGCGGCTGGAAGTCCCCCCCCCCCCCCCCCCCACTTAAAGGAGAACATGGAAGTAAGCCTTGAGAGAAAAACAAGAGGACAAAAATAATCGAATTTTTCCTGATTTCCTTGCGCCCAGGAAATCCAGAGAATTGGGCACCCACTTAACTGACATTTCTCTAACCTTCTAGAGCCCAGAAAGTTCAGAGAATTGTGCTTTGGAGGGTATGCCCAGGTCCACGGCCTCAAACACAGCCACTGGACGGACAACCTGAGTCTCTAACTCTCTAGCACCCAGAAAGTTCAGAGACTTAGGCACACACTGAAAAGTAACCAAGTTTTCCCCGATTTCCTTACGCCCAGGAAATCCAGAGAATTCCCAGGTCCACTGCCTAATCAATGGACCAACAACCTGAGTCTCTAACTCTCTGGGGCCCAGAAAGTTCAGAGACTTTCCCTGATACTGGGACCTGAAGCCAGGTCTGAAAAACCGCTTCCAAGGTGCTTGGAGAGCAAGTAGGGGATAGAGAGAGGGGGAGGCTTACATACCTTCCAGTCTGAGCAGAAGAACTTGAGATTAGCAGTTTTCCCGGTCAGGGAACCATAAATGAAGAGGTTGAGGGGTGATGGTGGACCCCAAAATACTGACAGTCCAGGTCGTGCTCTAATGAATTCTACTCAAGCCTTCTTAAAGCCAAAGAAAACAAAGTTTATTAAGGATTTGCCAAATTGGGTTGCCTCTTAAGGAGCCTAAGCATTGTAACACTTGTATTCACAAGCAGACCACACACAATCCCAGCTAGACAGAGCTGTAGCTCAGATTCTATCTGGCCTGCTTCTAAATTGTCACAAATGCTCAGATTCCTTAAAAGTCTACCCAATATGGCAAATTTTAAAGAAACTTTGTTTTTCTTTGGCTGAAAGAAGGCTCGAGTCAAATTCATTTGGGCAGGACCTGGTGTGTTGGTATTTTGGGGTCCTAAGCACATTTAAGTGGATTGAGTAGTACCAAGATCACTCCAATCATTCCTCAATTTTTCCTTTCTTAGAGTTTGTCCATCTCAAGTTTTCTTTTCTTAGAGTTTGTCCATCTGACTAAATTTAAAGTTGCTATCCCTTGCCTCCAGAAGTAAAGACTGCCATACCTTTCTCAGGGTGGGAAGGATGCCATTCAGCTATTTCTCCCCACTAGATCTCATCTTATCAACATTCTAAGTCTTTACCCTTAGGTAACTTTGGAATCGAGCCCCTTTTACTGTGGTGCCTCTTTTTTGGGGGAGGGAGGCATTGTTGAAAAAAGCTACTCCAGGTTCAAGGCACTCTGTAGATCTAAATCCACTCAAAATCGTAATGACTGAGTGTCATACCAATGTGTTTACTTTTACTAACCAGTCAGAATATACAATAAGGTCAAAGCAAAATCATAGAAGGAAAAGTAGCATTAGAACATTTCCTTATAAACTTTGGGTACATTCTCCTGCAAATTCATAAAGCATCATTAAAAATAATGGATAGGGGCAACTAGGTGGTGCAGTGAATAGAGCACCAGCCCTGGAGTCAGGAGGACTTGAGTGCAAATCCAGCCTCAGACACTTGACACCCAGTAGCTGTATGATCTTGGTCAAGTCACTTAAACCCAGTTGCCTTGACTTCTTCCCTCTAAAAACATTGCCAGGCATAGGAATCACATTATGTACCACACATTTAAGGAACATAGGTGATTATAGTACATATTTATAATGGCATACATTATGGAACAAGTATATCCAATGTCCAGCTGTAGAGATCTTCACACACATCCAGGGATCATATGTAGGGGGGAACTCATGCCTCCCATGTTATATGGATGTTGGTATTTTCTGGTGATGTAATTGCATTGCCCCCATTGGATCTGCTTCCCATGGGGCTTTGATGTTTGTTGAGCCTGGTTCAGATAGGATCTCTGCTGTTTCCAGCTCCCTGTTCTCTTCTGGGTACAATGGTATATTGTGGGTATTGATTCCCATCTCTCTCTGCTGCCATCTACTGATCTTTAGCCAGCATCTTTGGCTGCCTCTTATAAAGAACATCCTCTGAGCAAACCCTGAGCATCCTTAGTCCAACTCTCACATATGAGTCTTGGATCCCTGTTTCAATATAGTAGCTCCATGCAGTCTATTACAATACATACTATGCAATTACAATGGCTCCATCTGCTCTCTGCTTAAGGCAAATTTTGGAGCAAAACCAGTTCCTGACCCCAAGGAGCATATATTCTTACAAGGTAGACAAACATGTAAATAATTAATACACACAAAATGAGTTTGGACGTTATTCTCAGAATAGAAGGTGCTAGTATCTGGGAAGGGATCAGAAAAGGTCTCCTATAGAAGGTGAAATATGAGTTGAATCTTAAAGAAAGTCAGGCAAATTTTGAGGTGGAGATGAGGAGCCAAAGCATTCCAGGAATGTGGAGCAGACAGTGCAAAGGTTAGAAGGTGGAACAGCAATCATGCCACCATAGCGGAATTGTTGAGTTAATGGAGGGGATTATGTGAAATAAGATTGGAAAGGTAAGAAAAATCCAGATTACGAAGGACTTTAAATGCCAAGTAACATTTTGTATTTAATCCTGGAGGTATTCCACTGAGCCTAAACAAAGGTGGCAGCCATGTGAATGGAGAAATGTTATGAAAGTGGAAACAACAGGATTTGGCAATAGATTGGATAAACGGCAAGAATGAGTGTGAGATATGAAAGATGACACTGATATTGTGGGCATGACTGATTGGAAGGATGGTGGTATCCTTAACAGTAATAGAAAATTCGGAAATGGGGAGTATTTGTGAGGAAGTATGATGAATTCTCTTCCTGACATGTTGAATTTGAGCTGACTATAGTATATTCAGTTGAAGATATACCCAAAGCATCCAGTAATCTGCAAATGAAGCCCAAGAGAGGGACTAGGGGCTAATACATAGATCTGAGAATCATGTATATAGAAATGATAATTGAACCAATGGGAGCTAATGAGATCCCCAAATCAGATAATGTAGAGAAAAAAAGGAGGAGGACCCAGGACAGAGCCCTAGATGATGCAACATGAATTTATTGTCAGAAAAAGGAGAAGTCAGGCATATGGGAAGAAAATCAGGAGAACAAAATTGCGAGAGAAAGAGAGAGAGAGAGAGAGAGAGAGAGAGAGAGAGAGAGAGAGAGAGAGAGAGAGAGAGAGAGAGAGAGAGAGAAAGAAAGAGAGAAGGAGGAGAGGAGACTGTATCAAGGAAGAGAAAGTCAAGGATAATGGCAAATGCTTGTCAAGAAGGATAAGGACTGAGAAAAAGTCATTAGATTTGACAATTAAGAGATCATTGGTAACTTTGGACAAAGCAATTTCAACCAGATGATGAGTTTGGAAACCAGTTTTTAGAAGGCTTAGAATTGTATGAGGGGAGAGGAACTGAGAGTATTGAGTGTAAGGAATTTTCTAAAAAAAATTTATCAATGAAAGGGAGGAAAGATATAATATTATACCTAGAGGTCATGGCAGAATCAAGAAAGTTTTTTTTTCTTTCAAGAATAGGGAAAACATGGGAATTTTTATAAGCATCAGAGAAAGAGCCAGTAGTTAGAGATTTAAGATAAGTGAGAGATTGGGAATGATGGTAGAGGAAATATGATGGAGTGGATAGGAAGAAATAGAATCCATCACCTTCACCGCGTATGACACTGGACTCTTCCCAGTCTATAAATTCCAATATGAAAAGAGATGATGAAAGAGGAAGGGAGATTCTGGTTGTGGACAATTATCATAGTAATGATGGTCAAGGATAGCTCTTTTCCTGTATGTGTTATTTCTGTTGGTACTCTATCAAAGGAGGAATCTGAGAAGAGTAGGCCATGTGTGCTTCTTCTGAGGGTGCCTGGTGCTTTTGAGTTCAAACTGACTTGCTGCTCTAGTTTGGGCATAGTGGGTACCATGCAGGAAATGCCTATAATTACTCTGCCAACAGTTTTTTGAAGCTATATACCTGTAAGAACTGTCTAAGAATGTTTCTACAGTAAGGCCATATCTATATTGGGGGGAGTAGGGACAGGACAAATAGAAAACTTCCTAGCACACACCACTCATTCCTTCAGTGGCTTCTGCTATCAGATTAGGATAACGCAGAGATAACATATGAATACCACTTCAGAGAGTGTTTTTAAGGACCTACAGTAATTTGAGCAAGAAATCAGAAGGAGACATTTCAACCACCTGCAGTGAGGGAAAAAGCCATGGAGAGTTGTCATATCTCCTGTTTATTTATTCAAAAGTTGTCCTGTTCATCAAAGGAATATTCTCCTCAGATGCTATGTTTGGCACCTAATTATATCCTATAGAAAGTCTGGTGTGGAATATGTAAGTCTATAGATTAATGAAACTGTAATTTTTCAAGTGACAAATAGCCAGGCAGTACATTTATCTATCATTAAAACATGCCTTGATATGAAAAACTAATTAATTTAAACTTGATGGAGATGACATCAAGGAGGTTAGCCTAGGAAGGAGTTAAATTGAAAGCCACCTCTGCCTTGAGCTTGCTTCACAAACAAGGACCAGTAACGGGAGATTTGCTCATTGGTATTCAGTGATTTTTAGTTCTCTCATCTCTTTTTTCATCACTTCATATAAACTCCCATCTTGACCCAGAATAAATTGAATGATGGAACCAAAATATCAGCTCATGGCTCACATTCTGTGGGATGCCTTTTGCGGCTTCCCCAGATACTGGTGTCTTTGCCTCTGGGATTATCTTCCATCTTCTTTGTATATATCTTATTGTATTTGTCCTTTGTTCTCGAAGAGGACCATGGCATCAGGGAGATGATGACATGACTTGCAGTTACCTTTGACTTGAGTAATGGAGGGGCGTGCCAGGTCACCAGTCTCACTTTCTCCTTCAGAGCCATCTGGGCCCAGTGGCCAGATATTCATCAGGACAATCCAGATGGCTCTGGAAGAGAAAGTGACGCCATGACCTTGCACAGCCATCCCTCCTTGAAATCAAAGTCAAGTGCAAGTCAAGTCATCATCTCCCTGATGTCATGGTCCTCTTTGAGAATGAAGGAAAAACACAACCTGTTTAGTAGTCTGAGCTGCCTGAATGGAGACTCAGTCAGTTGAGTAACTCAGCTCATCCTCTCCCTCTCTCTCTCAATCTCCCTCTCCTCTCTTTCTTCTCCCTAAAGGAAGGTAAATTTGATGACTGAAAGCTTCCTAGCTAATTTGGGGTTTACTGACTAGATTTCTTTTCCCAAAACCAGACCTTAAACCCATTTCACTCTGGAGCTCATAGATGGGACAACAATAGGTCTCTGCCCAAGCACCACTTTTTGGGCCCTTCTGGCTCAAAGTTGATGTAAATAGTAACGGTTTCTCTTTTGGCCAGTTCCCTGAGGGTCTTCCCTCCCAGTTTTTTTTTTTTTTTTTTATTAAAGGGACCATCTCTTGACTCATTTCTTAAAGGGGTCTATTCACCGAATGGGCATTACCTCACTCAAAGTGAAAACCTGAAAAGACCTTAGCCTAAAAGGATCAGGGTCTCCCCTGTATCTTGTGTGTGTTTGTCCTTTGTTGCCAAAGAACATGCCATCAGAGAAATGATGACATGACTTGCACTTGACTTTGTTTTGAGTGAGGGTGGGCTGTGCAGGTCCCCAGTCTCACTTCTCCTCCAGAGTCGTCTGAATCCAGTGACCAGATATTCATCAGGATGACTGGAGATGACCCAGGATAAGGCAATTGGGGTTAAGTGACTTGCCCAAGGTCACATAGCCAGTGAGTGTCAAGTGTCTGAGGTGAGATTTGAACTCAGGTCCTCCTGACTCCTACTCTGGTGCTCTATCCACTGCACCACCTAGCTGCCCCCTATATCTTGTATGTTCTCAGAGGATGAGGAGGGAGAGAATTTCAGGCATGAAGGCTATCTAATAAAAATGCCTGGAGGAGACTAGTTCAGGAAGGATTTGAAAAGACAGAGGATTTTATATTTGATACTGAAAGTGGTAGGGAGATGAAGAAAGGGTAATGTAGTCAGACTTGCACTTTAGAAATATCAATTTGACAGCTGAATTCACAGACTGGATTGAGGAAAGACTTGAGGAAGGGAGATAACAAGGAGGCTATTACAATAACAATCCAGGCACTACCAGGGTAGTAGCAGTGTCAGAGGGAAGAAAGAAGTGGGTGTGAGAGATGTTGTGAAAGTAGGATAGAGAAGACTTGGCAGCAGATTATACATGTGGAGTGAGAGAGAGTGATGAGTCCAGGATGTCTTTGAGTTTGTGAGCCTGGGTGAGTGGGATAACAGTGGTGGCTTTGACAGTAACTGGGAAGTTAGGTATCCCATCACCCTTGAGTCCTGCATATCACCATGTAAATTCTAGAATTATGTTCCTAGAATATACTGAAGGTTAAGCAAACACACACAGAAATACACACATATAGACACATTTATAGATAGATTATATATAGACATGATACTTAGATACAGAGGTAGCAAAGAAGGTGGCACTACGTTTTCTCACTCTCATTTTACTTATTTGTATGTTTTCCTGTGAATTAACTTTTCCTCTAGTGAGACCTAGAGCTATTTTGTTGGTGGAGAAATATTTTATTGTATTTTGTGGTCTAAAGATGCATGTGTAATATGATGTTTCAAATGTGTTTTAACAAACTGTTTTGGGAAAGATTTTTTTGTTGTTGTTGTATAAGAATATAAAAATGCATATATACCTTAGGAAGCTTTTGAATGCTATGAATTAAAAATACATAAGCTATAATTTTGAAGTTGATAAGTATATTTTCTTAGTGTAAAATTAATCTGAGCCTATGGTAATATTTTAAAATCTCATACAATGAGGTATGAGATTTTAAAATCTTAGCACTAAAAAAATTCCTATAACTTTAAAATCATGTTCTGGAAGGAAAACATATTTTCACTTTAAAAAGGAGAGTTTTCAGTCTTGAGAATTTAGTCTTCTTAAATAATATCTCTGTCAAGTGTCCTACAAACTTTTAAAACACTGTGGCGCTACCTGCCATTAGTACATTGTTTATGCCTATGGGATAGAGTAAATAGAGAATTTTAATCTTGGGCTTTTAAAAATAATATATTTAGGGAGAGAGGAGGTAAGGATGGGGAGGGAGGGAAAAAATCTCAAGTTATTTGGTAGTGATTGTAGAACACTGAAAATAAAAAAAAATAAAAAAAAACCTAAAGGATAAACACAACTCATAATAATCAGTGGTTTTAAAATTCACATTCACGTGGTAATGCAAATATTCTTTGTAGAAATTTTATATAGTTAGCATGACAATACCAGGTAGTAAGGTATCAACTCAAAGCCCAAGAAGAATTTGTACCCTTGAGTTTCAAACCTATTAAACAATTGTACAATTGTTCTATAAAGTTTCATGTTTTTTCTTCTGAACAACTAAAACTCATTTTTTGAATGTAAGGGCTAATAAAACATTCATAGACTAAGTTCAAAGGAATAGGTTTCATGAATACAAGATGGGCATCTAGACTGAAAGGGTTTGTCGAAAATATGGCAGTTTTGGTGGACTGAAAGCTCAATATGTCACCGGCATGGGACAACAGTGAAACTAGATGATATTGGATCATTTCCAATCATCTTGATGAATATCTGGTCACTGGATTCAGATGGCTCTAGAGGAGAAGTGAGGCTGGTGACCTGCACAGCCCTCCCTCACTCAAAGCAAAGTCAAGGGCCAGTCATGTCATCATTTCTCTGATGGCATGGTCTTCTTTG
Organism: Notamacropus eugenii; assembly: GCF_028372415.1. Taxonomy (NCBI): domain Eukaryota; kingdom Metazoa; phylum Chordata; class Mammalia; order Diprotodontia; family Macropodidae; genus Notamacropus; species Notamacropus eugenii. The sequence goes on from NC_092876.1 coordinate 397,101,532, forward strand.
GCAATGAAGGATGAACACACACAGATGATATTAAGTGATACAAAGAGTCTATTAAAAAGGAGACAGTATCTAATCTATACTCTTCCTTATAACATAGATATTTTATTACATTCAGTTCTGAACATGACAACTTATAAAAAATATTATATTTAAAAGCTACTTGATATTGTAAATTTGGGAGAAATCCCTTCTACATATAAAAACTAACCATTGGTTACATAGATCATAACTTAAAAACAGAGACATGAAATAGTATTTAGAATACAATTTAATGTTAAGAGATTGCTTCTATAATATCTATTAATTAATTTGATGATTTGTCCCCTAAAGATCTGAACTCTGTTGCTGTAGGCCAGGAGTGGGAATAAATAAACAAAGAAACAAACAAATAAATAAATGAATGAACGAATTAATAAAAAGATTTTTTTTCTGTAAAATTTGGATTCGGTCAAAAGGCTACACGAAAGAATATCTAGTAAGCCACATGTGGCCTGAAGGCCACAGGTTCCTCACCCCTGCCATAGGCTACTCGTATGATGGTGTTTCTTACACTATATTTTCTGTTTTGTTGTGATACGTTTTAGAGTTAGGTTTCTTTATTTCTTACTCTCTTTCCCTTTATCCCAGTCCCCACAAATGGCAAACGTAATGGAGTCGGTTTTCAGAGGTATTTAAAACAAAATCCCAGGTCCAATAACCACTATATTTACCATCTTCATTAGCATCATACATTTAACTGTAGCATGAATATATACATAATATACTCAGTTTTTATATATAATATATACAGAAACATGTCTATAATATATACATATATATATAATATGTAGTACATATAACTTACAGCATAAAATTGTATAATATATAACATAAAATGTAAACTATAATAATATATTGTACATATATTCACATGCATGTGTATACATGTTTATTAATGTGAAGACATATGCAGGTACATCAATAGTTATAGATCTGTCAACTATAGTTATGGATGCACACGTATTCTATACATGCATATACATTCACACTATAGTTCAATGTACAAGTTTCATATATATATATTTATAGTAGCATTCTGTGGGGTTGTCAAAGTGGTTACTCAAAGCGTGGCATCTTAACACGTGAGCAACTTTGCAAATACAAATATCTGGCATGGTTAAGCACAGTCTATGAAATAAAACAAAAGGCTTCTCATTTATATACTAAACTTGTTGAAACTTTTAGTGTTACACTCTGCTACTGTGTTTAAATTTTTCTTGCTTACTTTTTTAAACTCTGCCTTAATTTTTTTATAGAGATAAATTTAGTTTGTGTTCAGCATTGTTTTTCTAAAACATGAGGATGTGAAACTGTGCATGTTAAGAGATAGCAGTTGAATATGTTTCAAAACCTCCTCTGCTAGTTTTGGAATTATTCATTGGATTCAATAATTGAACAATTATTATATGTTTTAAAGAAACATTGTTTAATTTATACATTAAGTGATATAATGATTTATGGAATGTATCATAATTTCAGACACAGACTTGATGCATTTATGCCGTTATAAGAATTCCACTTTTACAAAAGAATGCCATATGTATTATGAATGTAGGCTGTACTGACAGAATTGAAAAAAAAAAGTATCTGAAAATGTTTAAAGACTTTATGTGGGAGGTTATGAAAGATGGAGATGTGCTAGTATGCAAGGCATCCCAGATCTCCTCAAACATGTCATTGAAGCTTAGAGATGGATCACTCTACTGTGGTTAGTATGGTATCACCTCTAGACTCTCACATATAACTGAGGACTTTAGAGAGGGACCCCTGGAGTCCTTCAGAGATCTGGGAAAGACAAACCTCCATGACAGGAAAAGAACTTAGTGCAGCTACCCCAGGATCCTTGGTGGAGTTGTGAGGAGGCACTCCAGTACATAAGTACAGCTATCCCATGGCCACAGAACACTTTGGAGTATTTTAGTTGACCACTGTCTGCTCAAATTGGTCAGGGGCCCAAGACTCCCAGAAGCTAGCAGTTTACTACCTAAACTCATTTTAGGAGTGAGCAACCTTAGGACATTCCCAGCTGGTCCAGCACAACACTCCCAAAAATAGAGGCTGACGTTGGTCTACATTCAACAAGGCACCAACCCAACACTGGCCTGGAAGAGAAGGCATCTTCAAAACATCCACAGAAGGACTGAGTGGACACCAGTGGCCAAAGCCATGTTGTCTAAGAAAGACTCTTGGAAAAATCCGGGATGAATTAGTCCTGACATCCTGTAGTAGAGAAAGGACAGCATAGAAGTAATCCCTGAATCCAGAACCAGTAGGGAAAGAACCTTGGTGGAGCCTTGCAGCAGGGAGAGCCTCACAACAAGAGAGAGTCCCCTGGCCGAGGTCCTAAGAGGCCTTAAAAGAGGGGTCTGCTATGGCCCACTACACTTAAAACCCAGAATTTTGATACTAAAAGGGGGAGAAAATATTTATAGCGTGTCTTTTCATGGTAGCCCAGTTAAGAGAAGGTCTTATTGATATAGTATAATAAATGAGTCAGTAAGAAAAAACAATGTAATAGGCTACTCACCTCCTTACAGAGAAGCAATGAACTTAAAATGTAGATAGAGACATACCTTTTTAAACATGGCTAATGTGAGAATTTGTTTTGTAATATTATGTAGCTATGTATTGAAGAATTTGCTTTTTGTTTTCTGAAATTGCTTATGAATAATAATCGAATGGAGAGATCAATTTAAAAAACTGCTCCTTAGAAAATTAAAAAAAAAAAAAAAGTCCTATTGATAGAGTTTAGACCCTGCCGTGCATGGTCTGACACCTCCCTGGATTATATCACTAGTTACCCCAATCCCATCAAGATCCTCCTTAGACCCTCCTCCCAGACCACTAGACCACCTCTAGATTATTCTCACGGACTTTCTATGTATAAATTCCATCTCACCTCCATGAAGGCACTCCGATTCCATCCAGTTCAGACTCTGTCTAGCTGAGATTGTATCTGGCCCGTACAAGCATTACAAATGTTTAGGCTCCTTAAGAGTAAACCCAATATGGTGAATCTTTGATAAAAATTTTGTTTTTCTTTGGTTTAAAGAAATCTTGAGGCGAATTCATTAGAGAGCAGGACCCAGCGTGTTGGTATTTTGGAGTCCCCAGCACCCCTGAACCTCAGCACTTTCATGAATAAAAAAGACCTTATATTAATTCAGTGACTATAAAACATTTTCAGTGTTATGATGCATTGTGTTAAAGTTGTAAGATGTTCAGTGAATGAATGCCTCAGTGTCAATGTGTGCTTAAGCCCCAGATACAGAAAGACAGAAGTAAATACTTTTATTGAAAATAAATAATACTCAAGGATGCGATTGTGGGGTTTGAGTTCCAATTAAGAAATATAGCAGGTAAATTGTAGACCAAGAACTGACTTGGAAGGCCCTAAGAGCCTGTACTGATTCTAGGATATTTTTGATCCATCCTCCCCTTAAACCATACTTTACCCATGTGCAATAGAAGCAGATTATAATGGAAACTTTAGAAAACATTAGTTGCTTTAAACTCCTTTTGTTAATCTTACAATACTTCTTGAGTTGTTTTCTGCCTTAGGCAATTTGAGAAATCGAAAAGGTAAAGTAAATATCTCCACTCTCATTAAGAGTGTTATTGTCCAAAAGCTTCCAGTCGTGTCTGACTTCTTATGATCTCATTTGAGGTTTGCTTGGCAAAGATACCAGAGTGGTTTGTCATTTCCTTCTCCAGCTCATTCTTCAGATAAGGAAACTGAGGCAAACACGGGCAAGTGACTTGCCCAGAGCCACAAAGTTAGTAAGTGTCTGAGGTCAGAGTTTAATTCAGGTCTTCCTGCCTCCAGGTCAGTATAATGTTAATTATGTTAATGAAAATTAAAGACCTTTCCTGCCCATTAAGGGGCCTGCCCATTAAGGGAAGCTTGATTGGAGATACTTTTTCCTAGGAAAGCCCACACTTTTTGTTAATTTCTAATGAGGTTATGAGGGCCATGTCCTCCAGCTCTGAAAAGTGTATGTATACTCTGCGGTGAGGTTTTGCTTTGGGGGGCTTACTCTCTGAAAGAAGGTTCGAGTGCCAGATGAGACTCTGGGTAGCTGTTAAGGAGCTTTAAAAAACCCAGATGCTGGTGCTTCTCTCTCTGGTAACTATGTATATGTAATGGTCAGACAGTTGGATCTGTTTGTTGATCTGTGATATATGTATTGCTTATGGTCAGACAGTTAGAAATCCTGTCTGTTGGTCTTTCTACCTCTGCTTGTATTTTCACTGTTGGTGAATGTAATTAAAGAAGATTGTGGACCCCTCAAAAGTTGCTTTCCTTTTAGAAAAGAATATCTAAGAACCTGTGCTAGCAGGCCCTCCTGGATATGTCAGGGTGCTTGCTACTACAGTCTGGCACTCTATGCCCTAGGCCATCGAGCTGCCCTCATGTACTCATTATGTGTACCTTTGGTAATTTTGTAATTTACCTTTTGGAAATAATTTTTTCTAATTATTGTTGTTATTCTGAATTTACTACTAGTAATTTAATATAGATTGATATTTTCTTTGTAAAATAAAGAACAGATGTTATTACAGTTACTATACTACTTCGAAGGAATTTTGCCCTGCTTGTCGCCCTAAATGTCCCTTTTGCTACATGTCAACTGATGTTTGGCTTGTGTGTGTGTGTATGTGTGTGTGTATGTATGTGTATGTGTGTGTATATATGTGTCTGTGTGTATGTGTATGTGTGTGTGTAAATGTGTGTATGTGTCTGTATGTGTGTGTACGTGTGCGTGTGTTCATCCTTCATTGCCGAAGAAGACTATGCCATCAGAGAAATAATGACATGACTTGCACTTGACTTTGTTTTGAGTGAGATAGGGCTGTGCAGGTCACCAGCCTCACTTCTCCTCCAGAGCCATCTGAATCCAGTGACCACATATTCATCAGGATGACTGGAGATGACCCAGGATGACGCAGTTGGGGTTAAGTGACTTGCCCAAGGTCACACAGCTAGTGAGTATCAAGTGTCTGAGGCGAGATCTGAACTCAGGTCCTCCTGACTCCTGCACTGGTGTTCTATCCACTGTACCACCTAGATGCCCTGCTTGGCTTGTAACAATGTATGGAATAAAACCTTTTATCAACTTAAATTCTAAAATATAATGAAGTGTATTTTTCTTTCTGCAGCAGTATATGTGGATTTGAAAAAGAAATCAGTGCTTTTTGATTGCTTTGATTTCCTTTTAGTTTGATTATAGGATTAGGATCCCTTCCTTAGGAAGTGCTAGTCCTAAATTAAGCCAGTACTAATAGAGAGTCTCTTAAGTCTAGGTTACCTATAGATTTAGTGAAACAATAGATCGAAAAGGCTTTATCATTTAGTAGTAGATAATTTAGAAGCATAAAATAATCATAAGATTATAAGTTTTTCAAAAGGCTGAAGTTCCCCTTTCTGGCAGTTGGAGAAAGGTTCTTCAGAAGTCGTTATTTTTTCCAGTCTTAATGGGTAAGCATCCCCACCTTTTTTTCCTGTAGTTAGAGTGTCAGTTGAATAATGGACTCTGCCAAAGAAGATGGGGTTGACTGCTAACCATTAACCACAAGTTCCTATTTCCCTGTACACTTTCTGGTTACAAAAGTACCACCTGGAGGAAAGGACTTCTGGCATAGGATTAAGAAAGTCTGAGAGAAGCTGACCTGGCTTGTCCATCTGAATTACGTTCAAAATAAGTTTGTCATTTTTTTATCCTCTTTTTTGTTATTAAAACTATCTCAGTAAATCACTCCTTGTCTCTGATCTCTGAGGAGTCAGGTGACCTGGTTTGATGTGCAAATGCTAGCTTTGCAAATTGAATCATAGATGGCTTGGTAACTTTGTCCTCAGTTTCCTTTTATTTTGGATAATCAGTTTTAACACACATACATTTGAAGAGACAAGCAGGCAAAGATCTAGTGCTCTTTCATTTGTTGATTGCATACCTTGCAGGATCATGAGAACTTAGAATGATAGAAGTGGGTCGAGAATTAACACAGGTTTCCCAGGGCCTGGAATATTTGCTCATTCTGAACACAAGATTTAAAGTTATAAGAGATCCAGGAAATAATTATTCCACATTATCTCCATATTCTAAATAATTCATTCTATATTATTTTATAGAAGAGGAAACTAAGTCCAGAGAATTCTTGGTAGAGAAAAGGGAAACAACATAAGATCTGAATAATTCTATCTTCTAGGCCTTGTCCATTACTGACTTCTAATTGAATTTTGGCAACAATCTTCATTTCATACTATTTTCCCCTTCAACATAGCATAAACCCAACCATCCTAAACATTTTATTGTCCCTAGCATTCATTGTGAGACTCAACACATTTTGGGAAATGTAGGGCATTTAAAAAAAAATATTCTCACAAGATCATGACATTTGTTTATATTCATCCCCAGTTACCTGTCTTTGCTTTCTTATTCTGAGCATGTCTTTTAAAAATCTAAGTTGATCCATGAGTTCCTCGTGGGCCCACATTAGTCTTTTTAGATAGCTCCTCCTTTCCTAACTCCTTGGGATAATGTGTGTTTGTGTCATGAGAATTTCAGTCTTGAAAACTGACTTGCTTTGCACTGACTTCCTCTGTAGAATTTTAAGCCATGAGGTTCTACTTGAGCTACCTCTGAATTCTGAAATCCCATAGCCTCTAACATAGTGTATGCATTTCACTGTGTCCGGATTTCTCTTCTGTATCTAAAACCAATATGCATGTAAGAAATAGAATGAAAGTTTCGTAAAAGAAATAATATGACTAGGAAAAGTGTGGATAGTTTGTGATTTTTCACTGGTGGAAGAAGATAACCTGTCCATGCAAGTAGCAAAGTATCTTTCAAGAACTTTAAGGTGGCATGGTCACATTCCTTGCTTCCAACATTCCTGTCATTTATACTTCATCAATCAGGTCTTCCTTTTTGGCCAGAATCATGCCCAGAAAAATAGTTTCTTTGCATCCTATTTTACATTACTCTCCTTCCAGAACTTGATGGCTCAAAAAAACTGGTGTTATCTCTGCTCTCACTCCTTTTCCCTTTTCATGCCTTTACACTAGCTGTCCCCCATGGCTGGAATACATTATCTCTCTCTCTTCAAAAAACCACCTTCTGCATGAAGCCTTTCCTAATCTCTGTAACTACCAGAACAACTGCCAGTGCTTCCCTTTCAAACTAAACTACCTTGTATTTATCTTGAATTTATGTTATATAATACTGTGTCCCCAAAGTCTCAATGCAGTTTTAAGCTTAATAGACTTTTGGGACATACTCTGTTTATCCTGGATATTTTCATACATTTACAAGTTGTAACTCCAGCAGGATATGAGATTTTTGCGAATAGAGATTGTTATTCTTTTATATTTCTGTCTTCAGGGCCTAGCACATGCCTGGCACTATGGAAGCACACTCTGTCCCATTGCCTCTTTAGGTTACACATTACAAATTAGCACTAGGACAATACTTAATTCTTAAGTCCTTGTTCCCACTTGAATGTCATTTTTCTTTAACTGTCAACTCTAGAATTATGCTTTGTACTAAATTTTTTTCCCACGTCACCAAAGACTTTCTTTTTTCACAGAGAGTAGATAAAAGTTTATAAAGGAACTATAATCTACTAAAAAAAATACAAGATTGTGATAACTAGACTTAGAGCGGAAATATCTTAATATAACAAATACTATTACTTAGTTTCACTTTTGACTAGATGGAACAGTTTAAGAAAATGATTCTCCAGGATGCCCTGATGTTTTAAGTGATTTTCGTTCTACTTGATCACTTTAAACTATTGCAAATTAGTCAATAAACTTTTATTAATCATCTTTGATTTGCTAGACACTATTTCAAGAAAGGTAAAAGATTGTCCTTGCCCTTAAGGCTCTCACTTTCTAATAGAAGAGATAATATGTAAACAGCTAGGTACAAATGAGACACACACAGACACATATAGGGCAAACTGGAAATAATGAATAGGGAGAAGAATTAAGGGAATTAAGAAAAATCAGGAAATGCTTCCTATTAAAGGTGGGATTTTAGTTGGAACTTAAAGAAAGTCAAGAGGCACAGTTAAGGAGGTGGATTTTCCCAGCTACAGGGTCAGCCAGAGAAAACATCCAGAGTTGGAGATGGTGTGTCTAGCTCAAGGTGTAAGAAAACTGGAAAAGTGAGGGGAGAGCCATGGAGGCTTTGAAGAATGAATGGAGGATATTAAATTTGATGTTAGAGGTGACAGGGAATCACTGGAGTTTATTGAATAGGGGAGTGAAGTGGTTAGACCCGAGCTTTAGGAAAGTCACTTTGACAGCCGAGTGGTAGATGGATTGTAGTGAAAAGAGACTTAAAAAGGTCAGATACCTAAAATACACCAGCACTGAAACATAGTACTGAGTCATTCCAACAGTTCAATGTGGGGGAAGTCAGATTGAGACTTAGTACTGTCTTCAAGGATGTGCTTATTAAAAGGATATTCCACTTTTTGAGAACTGAGAGAGATGGAGACATTTTGTCTAGTTTGATTGTATGATTAGCCAGTCCTTTGATGGATTTTACCTATTGATACAAGTAGTTGGTTCTGAAGAAATTACATAAATGGAGGTCATTTTGGCTCGTTGCCAGTGTGTGCAATTCCAGTAACAAATGACTGACATTTTTTCCAAGTACAAAAATCCACTACACTTCACCTCACTCTCCTAGTTACTATGGTCTGGTTTCTTGATGGCCTAAAGGAAAATTCTGCAATCTTGTTGGTTTTGAAGTTTTATTGGCTTCTTAACATGTCCCCTTTCCTTATGTGATTGGTAAAGTTCTTCAATGATTCATCATCCTGGTTAAAGTAAGACACAGCTTTAGCAGATCTAGAGCTCCAGATTGATCTGCTGGTTGATAACGACCTCTGAGTTCTAGTGGTAGTTCTGCTGCACTTAAGAGGGGGAAAGGTCATCTTGGTGGCATTGGTGGGTGGTAGCAAGGAAACGGCTGCTGAAGAGGCTGGGTAGATTGAAACAGGAGGCTGCTGCTTGGAAGGTTGAATGAAAGACGGTTGATTAATGGAGATATAGGTAGAAAGGTAGCTAAGGAAAGATCTGGCAAGAAATTTACATGAACTCTGCAAATATGTTATATGCTGGGGAATTTTGCTTTTTGTTGAAGAATACTACTTATTATGAGTGAACGTGGCTTGTGTCAGATGAGGAAACTGAGGCAAACAGGGTTAAGTGACTTGCCCAGGGTCACACAGCTAGTAAGTATTTGAGGCCAGAGTTGAATTCACAAAGATGAATCTTCCTGACTCCAGGCCCCACTGCGCCACCTAGCCCACACAATCCATATAAAGGCATTAAAATTTTGTGTGTCCTTTGAAGATCTCACACAGCCCTGTGGCACCGTTCCCTCAGTTGTATAAAAAGGAACCTATTAGAAGGCTTTAACTGAAGGGATCTGACACCCTGTCATGACTAAATTATTTGCTAAGGTCATAAATTGGCTTTTGAGTATTTATAGCCTATTGGTTCCAAACTGTGAAAGAAGGAATACAAAATTATCCAACTCCTCATCATTTATTACCTAAGAGATTGAGCAATTAAAAAAAAAGTCTTGGCAAAGCTGTTTTGACTGTCAGTTCTCAGTTCCCCCATTCCTCAAATCACTCTAATGCATTCACTGAATATATATAGACTCCCAAAATCTGTGTACTGCATAGGTACTGCATGAGCAATCATGTGAAACTTAGTTATCAATAAAAATGACAACTAGCATTTATATAGTATTTTAACGTTTGCAAAAAAAACCACTTTACAAATATCTCATTTTATCTTCATAGAAAGGTAAATGCTGTTATTATTCCCATTTTACAGATGAGAAAACCGAGGCATAAAAATTTTTATATATTAATTCTATTGCCACTATCACATCCCTCTGCACCATCTCTTCACTACCTGCTCCTTTACAGAAATCTTTGATGATGAGGTGCTCTGGTTTACCAAAGCCAATCCTTCTACATGTATCATTGATAACACTGTCTTCCATCTTTTCTAGCAAATTTCCCCATTATAACTCCCGTATTCCTTGTTATCTTTGATTTCTCCTTATCTACGGGCTTTTCTCTGATTCCTACAAAATCATCCATGTCTTCCTCTTGCCCTCTGTACCTGCCAGCTATTATAGGATATGTCTCCACCTCTTAGCTACACTGCTTAAGAGAGCCCTCAATAGTCAGTCTGATGACTTCTCAGTCTCTTTAGTTGAATCTTTTCCACAATACTTGAATTGTTTCTTTCTAGCTGCTTGCAATATTTTTTCCTTGACCAGGGAACTCTGGAATTTGGCCACGATGTTCCTAGGAGTTTCTCTTTTTGGATCTCTTTCAGGCAGTGATCGGTGGATTCCTTGAATACTTATTTTGCCCTCTGGTTCTAGAATCTCAGGGCAGTTTTCCTTGATAATTTCATGAAAGATGATGTCTAGGCTCTTTTTTTGATCATGGTTTTCAGGTAGTCCCATAACTTTTAAATTGTCTCTCCTGGATCTATTTTCCAGGTCAGTTGTTTTTCCAATGAGATATTTCATATTATCTTCCATTTTTTCATTCTTTTGGTTTTGTTTTGTGATTTCTTGGTTTCTCACAAAGTCATTAGCCTCCATCTGTTCCATTCTAATTTTGAAAGAACTATTTTCTTCAGTGAGCTTTTGAACCTCCTTTTCCATTTGGTTAATTCTGCTTTTGAAAGCATTCTTCTCCTCATTGGCTTTTTGAACTTCTTTTGCCAATTGAATTGGCCTATTTTTCAAGGTGTTATTTTCTTCAGCATGTTTTTGGGTCTCCTTTAGCAAGGTGTTGCCCTGCTTCTCATACTTTTCTTTCATCTCTCTCATTTCTCTTCCCAGTTTTTCCTCCACCTCTTTTACTTGATTTTCAAAAACCTTTTTGAGCTCTTCCACGGCCTGAGCCCATGGTATATTTATTTTGGATGTGTGGGATACAGAAGCCTTGACTTCTGTGTCTTTCCCTGATGGTAAGCATTGTTCTTCCTCATCAGAAAGGAAGGGAGGAATTATTTGTTCACCAAGAAAATAACCTTCTATGGTTTTATGTTTTTCCCCTTTTCTGGGCATTTTCCCAGCCAGTGACTTGCCTTCTGAGTTTTCTTTCCACACCCACCACACCTCCAGATCCACCCAGCTAGTGCTTGGGGTCTGAGATTCAAATGCTGCTTCCCAGCCTCAGAGCTTTGGGTGGGGGCAGGGCTGCTATTCAGTGTGAGATTAAGTTCAGGTGCTCAGGTGGGGGCAGGGCTGCCTCATGGGGCTCAGTTGCCTCAGAGGGTTTATGCAGAGACCTTCAATGATGGATCCAAGCTCCTGCCTGCTTGGGGAGCCCCTGTCAGCCACTGCCCCCACTGCTGCCTCCTGAGGGGGCCCGAGTCACGGGGACACCCCACTCCCCTGTGGGCTCTCACTAAGCCTTGTCACCTGTGGGTGGAGGGACCTGTGCGGCTGCTGGAGATTCTGTCTCTGAAGCCTGCTCAGATCTGCTCCTCTTGGTGCTGCTCGGCCAAGCCAGGGCTGGGTTCCACTCCGGGTCCAGTGCTCGATGGACCTTTTGCGTTAGGTTTTCAGGGCTCTCTGGAACAGAAATCTCGTCTGCTCTGTTGTTCTATGGCTTCTGCTGCTCCAGAATTTGTTGGGAGTTCTTCTTTACAGGTATTTTATGGGCTGTGGGTTTGGAGCTAGCATATGTGTGTCTTTCTACTCCGCCATCTTGGCTCCTCCCCCCCTCTTTAGTTGAATCTTAATCCAGCTTAACTCTAACTGTTGATATCCCCCAAGGATTTCCCCTTCCTCCTCTTTCTCTTCTTTATCCTATCTTTCATGATGATGTAATGAATTGGCATTAGGGTCAATTGTAACTGAATGCAGATGAGTCAGAGATCTATATAGAGAGACCTAGTCTCTCCCTTTAGCTCCTGTTCCTCATTACTAATTGAGGGACACTTTAAATTAAATGTGTTTTAGTATTTCAACCCTATCATATCCAAAACAAGACTTATTATTATTTACCCAAACCTCACCTCTTCTGAACTTCCCTATTACTATTGAGGGCACCTCCATCTTTCGAGTCACTAAGGCCAGCAATCTCCTTGCAGTTCTCATCTCCTCTCTTTTACTTAGCACAAATATCCAATCTATTATGAAATCTTTTAATTTCTTTTTCTCCAACATCTCTTGAATTTGTCCATAACAATTCTTTCATATAGTCACTACCATCATTCAGGCCCCCATCACTCATTTCATAAGAAAACTCATTTTCCACTCAGATTCTAATCAATAATAGAAATGACTATGCAAAGTGCTACACAAAGTTCCCCACCTGGAAAGTTAATGTGATCTAATAGGATAAGAAGATAGTATATTGACATGTGATGTATGTTCAAATGAAAGAATGCTAGCCCAATTTGTTTCATTCCATAAAATTTTCATCTTTTTCAACTAAAAGATGAAAGAAATCATTGTTTTTCAAAACCTTCCACATTGAGTTTGAATTTGTCTAACCGATTTCATACCACAAACTCCTCCCAACATGTTTGATCTGCTTGACAACTCAGGCATAGTAGAGCCATAAAATTCTCATGACACGTTCTTCTACAAAATGATATATTTTTATGTGCATTTGTAAATGAAAATACATTTTGAGACTAAAAACATACAAGTTAAAAAGTAATATTTTCTTTATAATCAAACCATGAACTAATTTTATGTTGTAATCAGTATTCTAATGTAGCAAAGACTTTTAGATCATAGGTGAAATGAGTTGTATTAGAAGGAGTAGCTTTACCTTCAGGTAAATCTTGGAACTTGGAAAAATCTGGCTTAGTTTGTTATTAAAAGCTTTACTTGAGGTGGGTGGTATGCACTACTTAGGACTTTGTATAGGTAAGAAGGCCAAGCATATTCACTTAAATTAAGGATCAAGTTGGGCTTTGAGTATGACATACCAGATCTGCTTAGTCTATACAGGTTTCTTAATGATCTGCCTTATCTACCTATTTGATGTAAGACACTGCACTGTTGGACTCAAATTTTCTTCATTTTCAAAACTACGTGTTTGCCTGCACTGAAGTTTAGAATTTAGCCTAATGTAGTAGTAAAATATGAAAATATTTCAGAATTCCTCACCTCCATTATGAGGTGTATATGTGCATGTATGCATGCATGCATGTGTGCATGCATATGGGGGGGGGGCTTGGAAGATAACATGCCAAATTAGGAGAAGATAATAAGAGTGGTAGAAGAAACATTGGGAAAAGAAAGAGGTATTCAATAGAGAGTCAACAGGTTGTTAAAAGAACAAAAATTGAAGAAAACAATTCATTAAAAAATACAACTGGCCAAATTGGAAAAAAAAATTTCACTGAGGAAAACAGCTCCTTAAAAAGTAGAATTTTCTAAATGGAAAAGGAGGTACAAAAGCTAACTGAAGAAAATTCCTTACAAACTAGAATTGTGAGAGTGGAAGCTAATGACTTTGTGAGACATCAAGAATCAGTCAAACAAAATTAAAAGAATGAAAAATTAGAAGAGAATGTAAAATACTCCGTTGGAAAATAGATCCAGGAGAGAGAGAATTTAAGAATTATTGGCCTACTTGGAAGCCACAATAAAAATAACAATAACAATAATGAAAATAAAAAGAATCTCCTGAAAGAGATCTCAAAATGAAAACTCTAGGGAGTATTACAGCCAAATTCCAGAATTACCAGGTCAAGGAGAAAACACAGCAAGCAGCCAGAAAGAAACAATTAAAATATCAAGGAACAACAGTCAGTATTACAAAGGACTTAGCATCTTCTATATTAAAGGGGGCTTGGAATATAATATTGCAGAAAGCAAAGGAGCTTGGATTACACCCAAGAACCAACTATCTAGCAAAACTGAACATAATATTTCAGGGGAAAAGGTAGATACTCAATGAAATAGAGAACTTTCATGCTTTTCTGATGAAAAGACCAGAGCTGAACATAAAATTAAATGTTTAAATATAAAACTCAAGAGAAGTGTAAAAGAGAAACAGAAAAGAAAAACCAAACAATAAGGTTAAACGGTTTACATCTGGCATGGGGAGATAATGCTTGTACTTCTTGAGAATTCTATATTAGGGCAATTAGGATCGGTGTACATAGACAGAGGGTATGGGTATGAGTTGACTTTGATGTGATGATATAAAAAAAATTTAGATGAAAAAAGGAATGTACTGGGAGAAAAGGGGGAGGCAGAATGAGGTAAATTATGTCACACGACAAGGCATAAAAGACCTATCACACTAGAGAAAAAGAAGTAAGGGATATGCATTGTGTGAACATCACTCTCATTGGATTTGGCTCAAAGAGGGAATATCATACAGACTTACTTGGGTACAGAAATTTATGTTACCCTATAGGGAAGTAGGAGGGGAAAGGAGAAAGAAATAGGAGGGGGACTTATAGAAGGGAGGACAGACTGAGGGAGGCAATGGTCAAAAGTAAAACATTGGTGAGGAGGGACATGGTGAAAGGAGAGAGAAAAATATAGATGAGGAAAAATAGGATAGAGGGAAATACATAGTAATCGTAACTGAATGTGAATGGGATGAACTCTCCTATAAAACAGAAGTGGATGTGTTATTCCCTCTTTGAGTCAAATCTGATGAGAGTAAGGTTCAAAAACCAGAATTCTATAATATGTTGTTTACAAGAAACATATTTGAAGCAGAGAGATAAATACAGAGAAAAGGTAAAAGACTGGAGCAGAATATATTATGCTTCAGATGAAGTAAAAAAAAAAGCAAGGGTAGCTACCCTGATCACAGATGAAGTAAAAATAAAAATAGATCTTGTTAAAAGAAAGAAGGAAGGAAACTACATCTTGCTAAAAGGTACCATAGACAATGAAGTAATATCAAGACTAAACATATATGCACCAAACTGTATAGTATTCAGTTCTTAGAGGAGAAGTTAAGTGAGTCACAGGAAGAAAAAATAGCAAAACTATACTAGTGGAGGACCTCAACTTTTCCCTCTCAAAATTACATAAATCCAACCACAACATAAACAAGAAAGAAGTTAAGGAGGTGATTGGAATTCTAGAAATGTTAGACAAAACAGACTTCTGGAGAATATTGAATGGGGATAGAAAGAAATATACATACACATATTTTAAAATTTATTTTTAGATTTCAACATTCACTTCCATAAGATTTTGAGTTTTGAATTTTCTCCCCCACCCTCTTTTCCCTCCTCTCCAAGACTGTGTGCAATGTGATATAGGTTCCACTTATACATTCATATTAAACACATTTTCACATTAGTCATAATGTAAAGAAGAATTAGAACTAATAGGAGGAAACATGAGAAAGAAGTAACAGAGCAAAATAGCAAAAGGAAAGGAAAACAAATAGTATACTTCCATCAGCATTCAAACTCCAAGTTTCTCTCTCTGGATGTGGATAGCATTTTCCACAGTGAGTCTTTTGGAGATGTCTTAGATCCTTGCATTGCCTAGAAGAGCTGTCTATTAGAAACAGTCTTTGAATGCTGTGGCTGTATTATGTACAATGTTCTCCTGGCTCTGCTCATTTCACTCAGCATCAGTTCATGTAAGTCTTTCCAGTTTTTTTGAAGTCTATCTACTCACAATTTCTTATAGCACAATAGTATTCCATTATTTTCATATACCACAACTTGTTCAGTCATTCTCCAATTGATGGATATTCCCTCAATTTCCAATTCTTTGCCACCATAGAAAGAGCTGCTATAAATATTTTTGTGCACGTGGGTCCTTTTCCTGCATTTATTATGTCTCTGAGATATAGACCTAGAAGTTGTATCGCTGGGTCAAAAGGTATGCATTATTTCAGCAGGATGTAGTTTCCTTCCTTATCTCTTTTAATTAGATCTATTTTTGCTTTTGTTTTGTTTGAGGTTAGGATTGCTATCCCTGCTTTTTTTTTAACTTAAACGGAAGCATAATATATTCTCCTCCAGCCCTTATCTGCCTCCTCCTTTCCTCTTCTTCCAGGACAATCCTTTTTTACTACTTAAATAGATTTTTTATGATCACATCAAAGTCAACTTATACCCATGCCCCCTGTCTGTAATAACAATACAGTTCTCAAGAGTAACAAATGTCATCTTTCTTTGTAGGCATGTAAACAATTTGCTCCTATTAATAACATGCTATTGTTTTTTGTTTTCTTTCCTGTTTACCTCATTGGGCCTCTCCTGAGTGATATTTGAAGATCAAATTTTCTGTTGAGCTGTGCTCTTTTCATCAGGAAAGTCTGGAAGTCCCCTTTTTGTTGAATGTCTATCTCCTCTCTTGAAAGATTATGCTCAATATTGCTGAGTGACTGGTCCTTAATTGTAATCCAAGCTCCTTTGCCTTATGGAATATCATATTCCATGTCCTCCAGTCCTTTAATATAAAAGTTGCAAGGTCCTGCTTAATCCTGATTGTGGTTCCACGATATTTAAATTGTTTCTTTCTCGCTGGTTGCAGTATTTTTTCTTTGACCTGGTAATTTCAGAGTCAGGCTTAGGCAGAGGAAAAACATTTATTCAGACACCAAAAAGTTGCATCCCCAAACCAGAAAGCCAAATTCATCATAGAAGCCAAGAAATCAATACACATTAGTACTGCAGCAGACAACACCATTCCCAAGCCTTCCCCCTCCACCCCTGTTCTGCTGGGGCCTTCCCACAAGCAAACACTCATAATATTAGCTGTGCCTGCCTGTGTCCTCTCTCCTATGTGCTAACTGCCCCCACCAACTTGCTCCCAGATCTGCCCCACCCTTCCTGTTCCACCCATTCAGCAAGCTCCTCCCACCACATGTGACTTAGGCTTCCATGTGATTTAAACAGGTCACATGGATCTATTAAACAAATTAAGCAAAAATACATTAATGATACAACAAGACATAGTAGTAAATGATTATAGTAATCTATTTTTTGATAAACTGAAAGACTCCAGCTTCTTGGATAAGACATCACTGTTTGACAAAAGCTGCTGGGAATTTTGTTATGGTTCTTCTTTCACAACATGGTTAATGTGGAAATATGTTTAATATGATAGTACATGTATAACCTGTATGATATTGCTTGCTATCTTGGAGAGAGGGGTGGAAGAAAAAATTATAGACCTTAAATTCTTGTAAAAGTGACCATTGAAAACTTTCTTTACATGTAATTGGAAAATAATAAAATACTATTTTTAAAAAGGAGGGAAAAAATCCACTGAGAAAACTGGAAAATGGTATGACAGAAATTAGGCATAGACCAACATCTCACACCAAATACCAAGATAAAGTCAAAATGGGTACATGTTTTAGATATAAAGGGTGGTAAGACAATTAGGAGAATAAGGAATAGTTTACCTGTCAGAGTGATTGAGAAGGAAAGAATGTGGAAATATGATTAATATGATTGTATATATATATATATATATATATATATATATATATATATATATATATATATATATAACATCAGATTGCTTGCTATCTTGAGGAGGATATATGGAAGGGAAAGAGGGAGAAAAATTTGAAACTCAAAAATCTTAAAGAAGTGAATGTTGAAAATTATCTTTACATGTAATTGAAAAAACACATTACTAAACAGAAAAAAACACCTAAATTGCAGTCCCTCCATAGAATGAGACCCTACCCTTAAAAAAAAATTATCTTAGAGTAGAGCTTTCTACTTCCAAGGTATACCATTAGTAGGGGGCTGCTAGATGGTGCAGTGGAGAGTACCAGTGCAGGAGTCAGGAGGACCTGAGTTCAAATCTCACCTCAGACACTTGACACTTACTAGCTGTGTGATCTTGAGCAAGCCACTTAACCCCAATTGCCTCATCCTGGGTCATCTCCAGTCGTCCTGATGACTATCTGGTCCCTGGATTCAGATGGCTCTGGAGGAGATGTGAGGCTGGTGACCTGCACAGTCCTCCTTCACTCAAAACAAAGTCAGGTGCAAGTCATGTCATCATGTCTCTGATGGTGTGGTCTTCTTCAGCAACTAAGGACTAACACACATGTACCATTAGTGTAATATAGCAAATACAGCAGTATAGCAAAAATTATCACAGCTTCAGAAAACATGCAGCTTCACTCAGCGTAACAATATTAATAATAAAATGAATTTAAATCTTGCCATATCTCTTTGTTCTTTCCCTTCTGCTTACACATGTCAACTCATCCCTCAGTGATAAAAACAAAAACAAAAGAACTTACCTCTTAATTTAGCCTATGTTCCCATATCTTGCCTCCTCTTCTCAACTTATTGAGAAAGCTGTCTGACCTAGGTGACTCTATTTCTCTTCCTCTCACTTCTAAACCTTTTTCAATCTGACCTCTGACTTCATCATTCAACTGTTCTCATCAAAGTTCCCTCCCTCTTTCTCTTTCTCTCTCTCTCGCTGTCTCTGTGTCTCCTCTCTCTCCCCCTCTCTCTCTTGTCTCCCCCTCTCTGGTTCTCCTGCTTTTCTTTTCACTCTTGTCTATCTTTCTTTTAGCTTTGACAACAGGGATATTTACTGAGAACATATAGTAGGAATGGAAGTATGAACACATCTCCCTTCCTTCCCTCCCAGTCTGAACTTGGATCACACTTGTTAGTATATCATCTCTGTCCCTGGAGAGATTCATACTTAAATCTGACTGCTTCAAAAATTTACCCCAAGTTTACTTCCGAGTGTGACATAGACAATTGATAAAGTCATTCTCTTCTTTGTAAAAACCTGTGCCTCAAAGTTAATCCACTACTAGCCTGGGTCAATTATGTTTTATTACTTTTTTGAGTAGACACTTAGGAAAACTTTTTATTGTGCTGCATATAGTTACTTAAATATTGTCATCTGCTTTATAGTTATTCCTACGCTGAATTTGGCATCAGGAGCTTGGTTATACACAAAACTTCCTATTACTACCTTAATTCTATTTGAAAAATCAGAATTAACTTGATATTTTGACCTAAGCCCCCCTTTCCCAGGCACATAACATTTTTGTTTCCTAGAACTGCTTGTACTTTTATTTGTTTTTAGGACATTGGCCCTGATTCTAGTACTAGGATTTTCTTATGACCCATTCTCATCCAACTAATCTATATCCTTCATGCTTTTACAAAGTTTGATTACATCCACTTTCCAGAAAGGAGTTCACAGTACTCATCAGAAGCACACCAACCACACACTCCCAGATGTTTGGAGTTAACTTTCACATAGAAGGATAGTCTGTGATCTTTAAAAGAGTTTCAGCTATGTTCTCTTAAATGTGTTACTTCTCACTGACCCACAATAAAGTATGTTTTAAAGCGATATCCTTCTCACTGGGCTTGTCTGCCACAGACTGTGGAATGAACAATGAATTCTAGACCCTTGATACTCTCTTGACCTTTCTATAGTCACAGGGTTGTAGACTATTCCCATCTGTCTTGAATACTCTTTGATCTGAATCAGAAAAAAAAGATGTAACAGGGAAAACAACAGCAGGGCCATGTATTTGTGGTTTCATGTTGACCTAGATGGGAATAGCAGGCTGATGGTATTGGCTCTCTCACCCCACACAGAGGCTTGCAGAGGTTATTGTCTCTTTACATGAATGCCCAAGGGTAAGACAAAGCCCTGTGATCTCTTTTACCTTTGCAGCATCTGTTACATTTGCCCCCTTCTCTCCTGTCACTGCCACTATTCTAGTGTAAGCCCTCATCACCTCACACACAGACCATGGTTTAAGCCTGCTCATGAATCTGCTTGCTTCAGACCTCTCCCCATTCTAATCCATCCTCTATTTAACCAGAAAAGTGACTTTTCCAAGGTTCAGGTTCAGTCATGTCACCCCTCCCTATCATGAACTTAAGTGGCTTCTTATTGCCCCCAGAATCAAATACAAACACCTTATTCACTGCCACATGCCCTTCAATCCAGTCACATTGGCTTTGTGACTGTTTGGTGAAGAGAATGTTGTATTTATTAGTTCTGGGTATTTTCTCTGGCTGTCCCCTATACCTGGAATGCTTTCCCACCTGTGCTACCTCTACTGACCTTCCTATCTTCCTATAGTTCCTACCAAAATCACATTTTTTACTGGAAGTCTTCCCCAGACCCTCTTAATTCTAGTGTCTTCCCTTTGCTAATCATTTCCTATTTATCTGATACATAGCTTGCTTTGTATGTGTTTGTTTGTATGGTGTCTCCCTCATCAGATCGTAAGTTCCTTGAGATCATTAATGGTCTTTTACCTCTCTTTGTATCCTGAACATGTAGTTTAGCACATAGGAGGGGCTTTATAAATGCTAATTCAGTGATTGATCAAGGGTAGCTTGATCTTCCTTGTCATCAAGTCCTGCAACTTCAATGTCATTCTAAACTCCTCACCATTACTCATCCTATATATTCAATTTGTTGCTAAATCTTCTAATTTCTTTCTCTACAACATGTCACCTCTTCAATTCATTCTCTTTTCTCCCCTCAGACAACCACAAGCATTGTTTAGTACTCATCATCCCTCATCTCAACCCTTGCAGTAGCCTTCAAATTGATCTTCCTGCCTCAAGTCTGTCCTTAGTCCTATCTATCCTCTTTTCAAAAGTAGGTGATTTTTCTAAATTTTAGTAGGTCTGATCATGTTACACCATCTACTCAATACATTCAAACGGAGACCTATTATGTCCAGAATCAAATGAAAATTCCTTTGATTGACATTTAATGTTCTTCACAACCTGGGCTCTTCCTACTTTTTCAGCCGTTGTACGCTTTATTCCTTTCCACTTTGCATATGATCCAGCTGTACTGGATTATTGACTATGTTTTGCACATAATCCATGTCTTTTCTAGCTAGCTCTCAAGTCTGAAATTCTTTCCCCCCGACTTTCATCTCTTTATTTCCTTATTTCTTTCAATACTCAGCTCAAATCTCACCTTCTACAGGAAGTCTTTCCTTTATCTTTAATTTATGGATAAAGCAAGAATTTCCATAACCCAGAATAATAAAAAAGAGGATTGCACATGAAATTGCAAATGTATCATGTGCAATTTGTCATTTCTTTTAAATACATAATGAAATTATATAAATTTCTTTTTTACTCTTTTCCCTCCCCCACCCTAGAGATGGCTATCATTAGACACAAATATGTATGTATATATAATTCTGCACATGCTTCTATTTATCAGTTCTTTTCTCTGGATGCAGATAGTGTCTTTGTTCATGTGTTCTTTATAGTTAATTTGGGTATTTAATAGACAAAGTGAGCTATTTGCTCAGGTGTTCTTAAAACAGTATTGCTGTTACTGTATACAATGTTTTCATTGTTCTGTTTATTTTGCCTTCATTATTTTGTGTAAGCGTATTCATGTTTTTTTCTAGAGTCATTGAGTTCATCATTCATTTCTATAGCACAGTAGTATTCCATCACAATTATACATCTAAATTTGGTTAGCCATTCACCAGTTGATGAATTGATGAAATTCCTCAATTTCTAGTTCTTTGTCTCCACAAAGAGAGCTTCTATAAATATTTTTTTAGAACATATACATTCTTTTCCCTTTTCCATAATCAACTTTGGAAATAGAACACATAGTGGTATTACTGGGTCAAAGCGTATAGACAGCTTAATAACTCTTTGGACATAATTCCAGATTGCTCCTCAAAATCTGTTCACAATTTAACCAACAATGAATTAGTGTACCAATTTTTCCACATATTATCCAACATTTGTTGCTTTCACCTTCAATCATTTTAGCCAATCTTTATCTTTTCTTTCTTATCATCGTTATTTGAAAGTACCCAGCTATTTACGTTGTGTTCTCCTCTCCATTAAAAAATGTGAAGTCCTTAAGGATAGGAATTGTTTTATCTTTCTTTTTATCCCCAGAATTTTCTTGACACAGAATAAGTACTTAATAAATATTTGCTGATTGACTCTTCAAATTTTTTTTTCCTGTAACCATAAATATTGATAGCAGATATTTACTCTACCAATGAAGATCAGCAGCTGTTCTGCCAGTTATCGCTATTAGAGAGTTGATTGGGGTATTGATAGCTTATGTGACTTCCTTCCCTGAGGTCACACAGATAGTATATGCCAGAGGTAAGACTTTGACTCTGGTTTTCTAATTATTAAGGCCAATTATCTATACACTAGACAATGCTGTCTCAAAATTTCATTTTTTGTCTCATATTTCATCTTATTTGATTGATTTCAGATTGAAACAGTCCTAGGATATATTCCTATCCTGTTATTCTTTATTTTTCCAAGCATATTACTTTAATATTTCAATAATTAAATTTGAATTGAATTATTGAATAGTTTTTAAAAATTACCTTTTGGGTATTCATTTTATTGGTCAACATTGTAAACCCTTCACATTTACAAGACAGTTTAATGAGCTGTTATGGGCAAAACCTGTTCAGCCTGTTGGCCAATTCCTCAGTGATAAGGTTTAAATTTTACTCATTTAATACATTATTATTTATTTCATTAAACATTTCCTAATTATGTTTAAAAAATTTTAACATTCACTTTAAAAATTTTGAGCTCCAAATTCCCTTCCTCTTTCCCACCCCTCCTCTAACCACTGAGAAGGCAAGTAATATGATATCAATTATACATGTGAAATTATGCAAAATATATTTCCACATTAGCCATGTTGCAAGAGAACACACACATACAATCAGAAAAAATAAAAAAGTATAAATTAGTCTGCATTCATCAGTTATCTCTCTGAAGATGGATAATATTTTCTCATTGATGATGTTTTGAAATCATCTTGAATAATTGCATTGATCAGAGTAGCTGAGTCTTTCCCAGTTGATCATTGTTACAATATTCCTGATACTATGTTCAATGTTCTGCTGTTTCTGTTCATTTCACTTTGCATCAGTTCATGTAAGTCTTTCTAGGTTTTCTGAAACCATCCTGCTCATCATTGTAAGGTTAATGTAAGGTTAATGGTGGGTGGAGGAAGAGTTAAAGATCTTCTTGACTTTAAATATTGCTTGACATTAATAAGTCTCAGATACCTTTTGTCAATTTCTGTTGAGGCACTGGGTCACAAGGGTTTCTGTTTGTACTTTCTCTGAGGTTCAGGGTGCTGACTTTTCTCCCTGAACTAAGAGAATAATGTATGTACTTGATTAAAGTAGATTGTTGATCCCTCAAACCTTGCTTTCCTTTTAGAAAAACAGATCTAAGAACCTGTACAGCAGGCCCTCCAGTGTATGCTTGGGTGTTTGCTGATGCAATCATTTCTTTCAACACAATAGTATTCCATCAAAATTATATACCACAGCTTGTTCAGTTATTCTCCAGTTGATGAGCATCCTTTCAATTTCAATTTCTACTTCTTTGCCATGACAAAAAGAATTCTTAAAATATTTTTGTGTGTGTGTATATATATATATATATATATATATAATGTGTGTGTACATAAAATGTATGTATATATACACATTTTTCTATATAGAATTCTATTCACCAGTTTTTTCTCTGGATGCAGATAGTGTCTTTCTTCATATGTCCTTTATAGTTAATTCTGGTATTTATAATAGTCAAAATAATTTATTCACTCAGTCATTCTTCAAACAGTATTGCTGTTACTGTATACAATGTTCTCATTTCACTCTTCATTACTTTGTGCAAATCTTGTAATATCTTTTTTAATCACGAAGCTCATCATTTCTTAGAGTATAATAATATTCCATCACAATCATACACCACAACTTGTTCAGTAGTTCCCCAAATGATTGGCATCCCTGTAATTTTCTATTCTTTGCCACCACAAAGAGAGCTGCTTTAAACATCTTAAAACATATTTGTTCTTTCCCTTTTCCCCTAATTATCTTTGTAAGTAGACCAAGTAGTGTGTATTGCTGGGTCAAAGGATATAGATAGTTTAATTACTCATTGGATATAATTCCAGATTGCTTTCCAAAATTCCTAGATCAGTTCACCATGCCACCAACATTGAATTAGTGTCCCAGTTTTCCCACATCCCCTCCAACAAAATTTGTCACTTTCTTCTTCTATCATTTTAGCTAATCTATTAGGTGTAAAATGATATCTCAAGATTCTTTTAATTTGAATTTCTTTAATAAATGATGATTGAGAACATTTTTTCATATGACCATAAATTGTTTTGATTTCTTCATTGGAAAACTACCTGTTTATATCTTTTGACCATTTATCAATTAGTTTATTAAATTTATCAATTTATTCTTATAGATTCAAAGAGGTTAATTTTAATAAGGCTATTTTTCCAGTTCATCTACACTGTAGTGTTCATTATTGAGTGTAATGAATGTGTTCTTTCATTTAGTCCATTTATACTTGCTCTCAGTTTGCTAACTTTAAGGGCCAATCCCATCTGTCCTGAATTATTTTCAGGAGGTGAGGTTTTTATTGTTATTTGTTCTGGTTTATCTTAGCTTCTTATATTAACAGAAGATAAAAGAACACCATGAAAAAAGTGTCTAAAAAAGATTCTTTATCATCTCTTTTGCCACTGTGCCTTAAGCATTGTATGACTTTCCATTTGATTTGTACCTAAAACCATATATGTGTTTATGTATGTGCATATGTGTATATATGTGTACATATACACATAAATACATGCACACAAACACACATATACATACATATATTTGCATGTGTGTGTGTGTGTGTGTGTGTGTGTGTGTGTGTGTGTGTGTATTCTCTACCTATTAAAATATGAACTCCTTGAGAGCAGGAATTTCTACATTCATATCTTCAGTGCTTAGTACACTACTTTGCACATAGTAAGCACTTAGTATCTTATTTTGGTTAATTAATTCTGCTCTCCTTTATATTAATCTAATCATCACAGTGGATTCAAGTAGGACCAATCTATATACTTTCTGCTTCCCTACATATTTCCTTGACTCTTAAGAGTAGTTTCATTGCTCTGACTGCGGTACTTATCCAATCAGTAGAAGCACTAGAGTCCCAATTGCCAGGATTTTGAAACACCTGCAAAGTCTTTGCAAGTACCAGAATGATCCCAGGGCATGTGAAATTCCTTCTGAAGATCAATGTGACTGGCATTCATCTTTTTTTCCATCCTCTTCTTCCCCCAGAATAGAAAATGGTTTCAATTTTAGAGAATTATTTATACTATCATTATAATTAATTTGATTTATTCCTGTCTGGAGGATGAAATGGCCAAGATCCAAGAACAGAGGACTAAGATTTTTACAGGTATTCAAGCAACATTATGTTGAAAATAAGTAGGGAATAAATGTCTGAGTTAAGCAGATTTATTTATTGAAATGGAGGTATTCTTAATAATGATAGCACAGTCACTGATAACAGAAATTACAGGTTACAAAAATTTAGCACTTACCAAATAGACACAATCAACTAAATACTAGCATATACAAGAAATTTGCTATTTTTCATAAATAAAAAGGCATCAAATTCTTACACTACAAATGCAAACAACCAAATATTTTTGAGAATTCAATAATTGTCAACCGCAGTTGTTTAGAAATACATTATCCCACAAAAATTTAAGAACGAAGTATTTCATAGACATTGCCATAACAAACAGTTATAAATTACAAACTACATGAAATGAAAAGCTCCCAAAATCATGTTGGAACTGGATGAAGTATGAAATATCCTCATTGTCCTCTCTGGTATTGGAGTTGACCCAAAAATGCTTTCAGTGAGAATATAGAAAATGAACTCATATCCCTACATTTTTATTCAATTACAGAAATAAATCATTTAATGAATCTTTACAATTGTTGTCTGAACATTGAACATAAAAGAGCAATAATTGAATGGGGGCTTGTCCCAGGACCATTCCTATCAGAGCTCCTTTAAATGTAACGAAGAAACGAATAAGGAAAAATAATTACAAATTAGCTGTCATTTGTAGAGCACTTAAAATTTTGCAGATTTCTTTACACACTTCATTCAACCTGATCTTTGCAACAAATATGTAAGGCAAGTTGTCGTTCAGTCATTTGTCACTGATATCTGACCCTTGTGACTCCATTTGAATTTTCTTGGCAAAGATACTAGAATGGTTTGCCATTTCCATCTCCAGTTCATGTGACAGATGAGGAAACTGAGGCAAACAGGGTTCAGTGACTTGCCCAGGGTCTCATAGCTAGGAAGTTTGTGAGATCAGTTTTGAACTCAGGAAGATGAGTCTTTCAGACTCCAGGCCCAGCACCCTATACATTGTGCCAGCTAGCTGTTCCATGTAAGGCAAGTACTCCATGTGTCTTCCGGATGAGGGAACTGAGGCTCAAAAAACCTAGAGACTTGCCTATGTTACCCTGATGGTACCAGAGTGTGATTTAAATCTACATCTCCTCATTTCCAAGTCCAGCATTCTATCCTCTATCCCACATTGCCTTACACAAAAAGTATGTCAAATAAACTGCTTCTGTGGGAGAGAGAGAGTGGACTTACCTGTAGGTCTTTCTGATTACAAGGTCAGCTCTCTTTCCATTAGCTCATGCCATATCTGGTAGACACTTAATAAATTCTTATTGGATGTTCCCAAAGCAAAGTTCCATAGATGAAGGGTCATTTTTATATTGATACAAAATTGTAGAAATGGTTCTGTAAGATCCAAAGTTGCCAAATGTGCACTTCATGCTCCTCTAGTTTTTAAGCTTGCTGTCTTGCCTCTCCATCTTCTTTCACTTCTACCTTCTTCCTTATGAGCCATATCCCACACTGACAGAAAGTAATTGCATTAGATTTAGTTCCTAAGCCTTGCCCTCACTCTCCTTGACTCCTTCCTATCTCAATAGAAAGGTTCAGCTACCTGACTTCTATGGAATAATCTCTTCTCTCACAGAAAGAAAACTATAAAGATGTTTGTTGTTACGTGAGTGGGGTAAGTTCTGTTTTGACACTAGCTTGGGGGGTATTTCTCTTTTAACTTTCACTACTATGAATCAGGAGGATCTAGGACTAAAAGGGCCATACATTTAAAGCACTATTATGATGCGCACTGTACGCAATATTCTAATATAAAAATTGCTCAGGAAAATACTGATTGACTTCTTAAGTCCCTGGTTTACTGTGTTAGAAAGCAATGCCAGTTTTTGTAAGAAAAGAGAAGAACTGAAGGTTTTAGTGGACTACAAGCTCAGTATGCGTCCACAGTGAGCTATGACTACCAACACATCTGCTTTCTTAGGTTTTATTAAGAAAAACATAGTGTTCATAAAATAGAAACTAATAGCTGCTCTATATTCTTCTCTGATCAGCCTATATCTGGATTTTTCTCTTTAGTTTTACATGTTCTGTGATATTTGAATTCAGTCAAAGGGCTGAACTTGAGGACCTAGAGGGCCACATATGGCCTCAAGACCACAGGTTTCCCCATCCCTGCAGGCTTTTCCTAGAACTGAATTCAAATGTGGGAGGAAAGAAACTCAGGGAAAGTTTTGTGAATAAGATGGCATTTGAGTAAATGCTATGAGTTAAAAAAGATAATTTTTTCTAAACATTTAATTAACATTTACCTAATTGTGTTATCAACATTGGATGATAGATAAATAAATAAACAAATAAAATGGCAATCCATGTTTGGAATGTGGGACTTTGAAATCTATTTGATTCTGTGAAAAAGGAAGAGTGAAGCATCCATAGTTAAAGAAATAGCTTTTTTCTTCTCTGAAAATGTCTCTTTCCACTAGTGAGGGTTTTTGTTTTCTTAGAAATTCAATACTTGATTTTCTTAGAATGTGAAGTCTCCTAACTTGAAAAATCATCAGGAATTACATTTTTCAAGTTCTCATGGCACAGTTCTATAGATAGTCAGTTTTTCCAAGAAATGAAAAAAATGGGTTAGATTTTATCTTTCCATGGAATGAATCAGGTCATAGGTTTTGGAAACTCAAACTTGGGTACTACCTTCCATCTCCATCAGCATCCTGGAGACTAACTGCTTTATATGGTAACATCAGTGAAGCAGAGAGATCCTTTCCTCCTACTGTCCTCCTCCCCCATCTACCTACTGGCCAATTCTATCTCAGAACTCATTTGTCTCCCAAACTAGACAGAGACTGATTTAGATCTTTATACCTCTGTGGATTTTTAAGGTTTTATATCTTTCAAAAGGAAATGAGGTGGTTAGTTTCCCTCATGCTTTTCACATTGCATAATTGAGGTTGTGGCTTGAAGTGATGGAATCAGGAAATATGTTTAGAAGCTGAAAAGTCCATTAGAGATAAGAGCATGTGAACACATCTGCACATTCTTCCCTTGCTGATAGAGATCTTCTACTATATCCTTAATGAGTTCCAACCCCCAGTCTGAAGTATATATCCCTGCACCATCACTGCAGCGTAGGAGGTTTGTAGGTAAGAAGTAGAAATGGACTATGAAGATGTAGTATTACTTCTGAAGTCCAGAGACAAGATGAGTGAATTCAAATAGGAAAACCTGCTCTTTTCTACAGCTTTCATCTCCAAAAGACTTTGAGGGCAGTCAAAAAGGACTTTCTTGCTCTTCTGGGCAGACTGCTGTTTATGATGAAAGTGTACCAGTCAAGGTAGGGAGAAACCTTGTTCTGATCATGCAGGAGTCCACTTCTGGGTAGTGAAAACATGCTCTACAAGGTTAAAACAACCTCTCAAAATCTCAAAATGGAGAGAGACACACACACAGATACAGAGAGACAGACAAGACAGACATACAGACACACAGAGAGACAGAGACACAGAGACAGAGATAGACAGAGACACACAGAGATAGAAAGAAAGATAGATAGATAGATAGAGAGAGAGAGAGAGAGAGAGAGAGAGAGAGAGAGATACACTCACACACACACACACAGAAAGAGAGAGAGGAAACAGAAATAGAAAACAAAAGAAATTTCTCAATGAATCTGTCGTTTTGTCTTCATAATACCTAATTAACTTTTTCCATTATTGAATTACCCCCATACTATATGGGGCAGCTACTGTTTTGACATTCTGTAGCTATAATGCAGTATGCATTAGAGAATTATATGAGCCTCTCTTAAATCGTTAAACATGATTCAACGTTAATGGTGTTATTCATTCATTCATTCATTCATTCATTCATCCATCCATCCATCCATCCACTCAAGAATAAGCACCTACTTGAATCAAAGTGCTTCACTAAGTGCTGTGCTAAAACAGATTTCAATCCCACAGGGTGGAGGCACTGAAAGGGATGTACCCCGAAGGCATTATTACCAAAGTATTATAGATATGAATGGCAACATGAATCATTTAATTTGCTTCGTTCCAATTCATTACTTGTATCTTAAATCAGAGCACTTAATGTTTGTTTGGTCTGCGGTGTGTCTGAAGTTTTGGTATTTCCCCTTAGAGGCCAAAAACTGTGTGTGTGTGTGTGTGTGTGTGTGTGTGTGTGTGTGTGTGTGTGTGTGTGTGTGTGTGTGTGTGTGTGTAGAGGGGCTGGGTTTGCTACTAATCAGACTGATTGAGAACATACTTGCCTGGGTCTATTTAGTTTTCTATTTGAAACTATGCTTGATCTAAGAGATCAGAGATACGAGCTATTCAAAACAGAATATTAACCAGGGATACTTTCTAGGTTGTATATGCACATCATGAAAATGTAATTTTGGATATGAATCTCCCTCATCAGGGGAAATATGGTCACATTAAGTCCTTGAGCAAATGGAGTGTCAACTTGTCAGCTTTATCTGACTTTGATTTTGCCATATCTTCTGACTGTTGTATTTGAATATAAATGGTACTTCATTATGGAATAGAAGGATGGCTTGCAAGAGTGGCTTAAGATATAAATAAGCTTTTTTTTGTTTCGTTTTTGACATTTGGTCCAATCTTGACACTTGATCCCTCCAATTTTATAGGTATATAGAGCTCTAGAGAGTACATACTTTCTATCAAGTAGATAAGAAACTTTGCAAATTATGGCCATCAAGAGTTACTGGGGGCATTGGGAGTCTGTGTCAGAGACAGTAATGGAATCCAGGTTTTCCTGACTCTGGGAATGGCCCACTACACCACCATGCTGCTTCTTTTAATGAACTCAGTCTCAGTACTGTACTCAATGCTCAGGCACTGAACTCAAATTTCAGCTATGTTTGGACCTTCTCTAACATGGTTCCTATATAAATGACAAACTAAGTCATATTTGTTTACAAAAGCAACTAAGGTTCAATTATCTAGATGAAAACAATTTTTACTTAACATTTAAAAAAGAGGTCATGCTGTTTGCCTGTGCACATTTTCTGAAACAAATCAGTTCTGCCTAAAATAGATGTTTGTGAGAATATCAGATTACTTAGATAAATTGTATTAAAGCAACTTCTTTAATACATAAACACTTATTTGCATAAGTATTTACCATGCTAATTGAAAAGTTATTTTTCATTAGTGTAGGTTCCATTAATTGTTAAGCCCTTGCAATGTGCCAGTCAGTTTAGACCCTGTGACAAAAAAGGGAAAATCCCTGCCCATAATGAACTTGCATTCTATTAGGTAAATAACATGTACATGTAGGAGTTAGGATCTGAATTCAAATCCTGACTTTCACTAGCTTGTGGATCCTGAGAAAGTAATTTCATCTCTTTCAACTTCAGTTTTGCAATTTGTAAAATGGGGATGACATTTATAAACTTATTTAAATGAATGTAGAAGTTCTTTGTAAATATAGATATTTTGTAAAAAAATTTCAAAAGCCTAAAATCATTCATGTATTTATTCACCTATTCAGAGAAAAAATGTAAGAAATAAGACAGGATTTAATTTATAACAGACAAAATTCAAGAAGAGAATGCTTTGTTCTATTTGATGTATACACTTGAATCAATAAAACTTTATTTTCAAAGTATTATGTGCTGACACTCACCATGAAGATTAGTCTTCTTCACCAATAATCCATTGCTGCTGTTTAACCTTTTCAGTTTTTGACTCTGTGACCCGATTTGGGGTTTTCTTGGCAAAGATACTAGAATGGCTTGCCATTTCCTTCTCCAGCTCATTTTATAGATAAGGAAGTGGGGTAAAATGATTACTTTGTCATTTATATAGGAGCCATGTTAGAGAAGGTCCAAACATAGCTGAGATATGAGTTCAGTTCCTGAGTATTGAGTTCAGTACTGAGTTTAAGTGACTTGTCCAGGTCTTATAGTTAGTAAGTTTCTTTTTTTAAAAATTTGTTTTCAGTTTTCAACAGTCACTTTCCATAAATCTTAAATTTTCTCCCCCTCCCTCTCCTGTTGTTTCTCAAGAAGGCTTGCAAACTTTTATGGGTTCTACACGTACATTCTACATTAGTCATATTGCATAGAAGAATTAAAATGAATGGGAGAAAGCATAAGAAAAACCAAATCAAACCAAACCAAAACGTATCACAAGAGAAAATAGTCTGCTTCATTTTGCATTCCGATTCCATAGCTCTTTCTCTGATGATGGCATTTTGCACCATGAGTACTTTGCCAATATTTTAGTTCCTTTCATTGCTATGAAGGACTAAGTCTATCAGAAACAGTCCTCACACACTGTAGCTGTTACTGTGTACAATGTTCTCCTGGTTCTGCTCATTAATTAGTTTCTAAGGCCAGATTTGAACTCAGGAAGATAAGTATTCCTGACCACTCCTGTCACTATATCTGCTTTACCAACTAGCTGTCGCAATAGTCCATAATGAAGTTTTAATCTGCAGTGACAAAAATCATATAATCTTAGAATTTGAAGAGACTTTTCAGGTTATCTAGTCTGATCTATACCTAACTCTCTTCAGTAACAACTCCAACAAATGGTTATCCATTTATTACAATGAGAATTTATTTATATCAAAAATAGAATGAGTTCTTTGAATTCCCATTACAATTCTATTTGTATTTTTCCTTTCATAAAATATCATTTGAAGAGGTAAGACAGCTTCACATTGTGCCTGGCACACAGTAGACACTTAACGTGTATTAATTGATTTAATATATTTTAACTGAACAAGATATGGAAAAACTACAGAGGCAGAAGATAATGGGTCCAAATCTCCTCTAATGCATATTACCTGTAGGATGTTGGATAGTTGCTTTAATCTCTCTGGATCTTAGATTCCTCATCCATAAAATGAGAGGCTTGGACTATATGACCTCTGAAATCTCTTAAACTCTAAATCTATAGTCCTAAGTAAATCCCTTTGTGGTTCTAATGAAACAGGGAATGATGTATATGCTGAATTCAGAATGTGCTTATCTCATACATGTTCCCAGTATGAGAGAGACTAGAGGACATACTTCCATGACTTGTGATGACCTGTAACAGAAATGTCTTGGAGAAACATTTTGAGCACATACAGCCATTCCCTAAACTGTTCTAGCACAGTTAGTAGGATCCTTTTGAGTGACTAAATAGTCAGTACTGGGAGTGCTTTCAAAAGGACACTAGGGATTGAGAAATGCATTTTTCTTCAGCCTTTCCATTTTTTTCTTTTCTCTGTGATCTGTTGTACTGTTTTGTTGATTGTATTTGGTGAGAGACAATGCTGTAAGGAAAGAAGGTTTGGGCTCTCCCCACTGGGGCCAGCACATGACCTGAGAACACAGACCTGAGTTCTTGGCCAACAATGGCATGTTTGCTATTTTTTAAAAAATTAGGTAAGTAAGTTACTCTTGAGGTTCTGATCTTGTGAATTTTGAAATGTTAAGAGAGTTAGGCTCTGTGCTGGGCAAAATCCTCATATACTTTTATAAGTTATCATATCACAATTGATCAATAATAGTCAACAATCATTTATTATGCACCGGTCTAGATGTTGGGAAAACAAGAATTAAATTAGACACAGTCTCTGCCTTGAAGGACCTTACAATATTCCATGAGTCACAGTCTTGACTCATACTGAACTTGCAGTTATTTAACAGATCCAACTTTTTTTACACAATTATCTGTCCTGACAAGTCTACTGCATCCTCTTCTTGAATAATTAGGGTTTTGAACATAAATGTCCAACCTTACATTAATCTCTATTAAATTTCATCTGGTTAGTTTTTATCATTTAGCATTGATGCCCCAAGGAAAAAGTAACCTTTGGGAGTAACCTTCAGGATCTATTCAGTAGGTGAGATGAAGACTCATGCAGGAATGTGATCTTGGTGGAAGCAATGTTAAGCAGAAACTCTGCTAAATTTGAGCCCACTCTCCCCACAGACCAAATTGGGATAAGGGAAAATTTGCCTCTGTGGTCATAGAAAGAAATTTTTGTTTTGCTTTTGTTTTTTTTCATATCCTTGAAATCAATTCACATTGTAAAAGTTAGTTGATTTTGTTGTTAGGTGGAGCCAGAGAATAATTCCTAGAGCCTTCCAATAAAAGAGCAAGACATGTTGGGAGCTCAAGCCCAGAGTATTAGAAAAGAGGCAACCCTAAAACCTTTATGGTCCTCAGAACCCTGAGGAGCAGGTAGACCAGGTCTTAATCTGGGAGAGTGAGCTCATAACTTATTTGCTACACATAGATTTTGCTCAATTCCACTCAGATGTATACATTCTAATGTTCTTTTTTTAACTTTGCCTTCTCTCTTTTCCTACACATACATGTGCACATATCTACATGCACACAATTTTAAATTACCAAAACAAGCTTAATAGGCAAGTAGAGAGAAAGGGAATACTTTAGACATAATTTATTGGAATTCAGTAAATCACTTGAGAATCTCATATCTTTGTGGATAAATGGTAAAATATGGGCTAGATGATAATACCGTTAGTTGAATTTTTAATCAGTTGAATTACCAGAATGAAAGTTTGTCAATGGATTGATAGGCAAAAGAGGGATCTTTAGCAGTGTGCAATGTGGCTCAATTCTCACTTTTGTCCTGTTGAAAAAACTTAGAAAAATGATATGCTTACGAAATATGGAAATGAAACAAAACAGGAAGAGGTAGTTAAATAAGATTTCAGAGTCATGGTCCAAAGAGACATTGATAAACTGGAATATGGGCAAAATGATAAAAAACTAACCAGATGAAATTTAGTAGAGATTAGTGTTAGGTTAGATATTTATGTCCAAACCTAATTATCCAAGTAGAGGATGAAGTAGACATGTCAGGACAGCTAACTGTGTAAAAAAAGACTTAGGGTTTGCTAAACAACTTCAAGTTCCATATGAGTCAAGATTGTGACTCATGGAATATTGTAAGTTCCTTCAAGGCAGAGACTATGCCTAATTTAATTTTTGTTTTCTCAACATCTAGACCAGTGCATAAAAAATAATTGTGGACTGCGATTGATCAATTGTGATATGACAGCTTACAAAAAGTGTATGAGGATTTTGACTGTGTTAATAGAAATATTTTCCAGGAAAAAGGATCTGATGGTAACAATTCAGTCTGCAAAGGGTAACTCTGTATTGAGTTCAAAGTTCTCCATCGTAAGAAGGATGAGAATATAAATCATCCATATTAACAGAAGAGAAAATAGAATACTTAAATAATACTATTTTACAAAAAGAAACTGAACAAGCTATAAATGAGTTCCCTTATAAAAAATCCCCAAGATTAGATGAATTCACAAGTGAATTCTATTAAACGTTTAAAGAACAATAATTCAAACACTACATAAATTATTTGAGAAAATAGGCTAAGAAGGAGTCCTAAATTCCTTTTATAATACAAATATGGTGCTGATACTTAAAGTAAAAACAATGAAAGAAACTATGGACCAATTTCCCTAATGACTATTGATGGAAAAATTTTAAATAAAATACTAACAATATATCACAAAGATCATACACCATGACCAAGAATACAGATCTGTTACAGTATTAGGAAAAATATCAATGTAATTGACCATATCAATAGTTGGTTCCTATTCTTCATGTTTGTAGATGACCAAAATGACATCACTATGCTGGGATCAAGGTACAGCGTGTCTGACTATGGCTGATCAGAGGAATATGATATTGGAAGACTCTGCCACAGGTCAGACACAAGTAGTTCATGTGCACATTTGGAGTGGAGATGTCTCTAAATCTGCGTGTCATATACTTCTTTTGAGCTACTAAAATTCTGCTTTGCTCATAGAGCATGGAGCCTTCTTTGATGCAAGAATATCAGGCTGGGTAGTCCTGTGCCAATGTTTCCACAATCTATTCCAAAGTTTTTCAGAAAGATCTTGAGAATGTCCTAGTGTGTGTCTTCTGATCTGTGTGAGTGCCTGCCTTGTGTGAGTTCTATGTAAAATAGTCTTCTAGGTAAACCTACTTTTGGCCTTCAGTTGTACTCTTTACAGAATTTGAATGCTTGGCATTTCAACTAGAGAAAAGATCTGAGTGTCAGGAATCTTATCTTTCCAGATGATCTCCAGAATCTTCCTAAGACAATTCAAATGGAAGCATTTCAGTTTCCTGGCATAGCACTGGCTTACTTTCTGGGTTTTACAGGCATAAAACAATGAGGTCAGCACAATGGCTCTGCAGACCTTTAGTTTGGTAGACAGCCTAATACTTCTCCTCCCACACAGTTTCTTTTAAAGCCTTCCAAATAGTGAGCTAGCTCTGGCAATGTATGTTTCAACCTCATTATCTATGTGGATATCCCAGAAAAATATACCGCCAAGGTAAGTAAAGATATTCATAGCATTCAAAATTTCTCTCTTTGCTCTAAACAATGGTTTCATCTGTGGATGTTAGTGCTGGCTGGTGGAGAACCTCTATTTTATTGGTGTTAATTGTCAGGCCAAAATTAGCACAAGAAGAAGATAATCAATCCTCTCTTTATTGCCTCTTACACTTTATTGAGTACAAAATACTCTACAGACAAAAAGTCAAACTCTAATTCTCCCTCCACTTAGTCTTGGCTTGTATCCTTTTTAGGCTAAATGATTTACCATAAGTGTGGTAGCTTAATCTGATACCATTTTTGTCTTTGTTGAAGCCATCTGACAACATCGCTGAAAACACCATGCTACAAAGCATCAAAGTAAGCACACAGCCCTCCTTTACTCCACTGGTGACTGAGAAAGCACAAGAGCGTTGTCCATTGAACTGAACCTGTGTAAGCATGCCATAATGGAACTGGCATGTAATACTGATGGACTTCTCTGGGCAACCAAATTTTGCCATGATCTTCCACAAGTCCACACCATTCAAAGTATCAAAAACCTTGGTCAGATCAATGAACATTGCGTATAGACCTCTGTTCTGCTCCTGGCATAGAAATGGAGTTATCAGGCAACGAACACCGTATTGACCATTTCTCAGCCTTTTCTGAAGCGACACTATCTAACAAGCAAAGAATCAGCCTATTAAGGAAGATTCTGGCAAGAATTTTGTCAGTGATGACAGAGAGACCCCCTGTGATTGCCGCAGGTCAACTGATTTCCTTTTCCTTTATAGGGATGGACGATGGAGGCATCCTTGAACTCCTGGGAGATAACTTCCTCTTGCCAAGTAACCTAGAAGATTCAGTCTGCTTTTAAATGAGCAGTGGACTTCCATCCTCATAAATCTCAGCTGAAATAGAATCAGCACCAGGTACTTTGCCACATAAGAGGATCTTAATGGAATCCAAAACCTCTTCTTCAGTTGAAAATTCAGCTAAGGAGGGATTGACTTCAACATGAGGTAAATGATCAGTGGCTTCAGCATTGATTAATGATAATCTGTTGAGAATGTTATGGACGTATTCAGTCCATCTCTCCAGCATCATGCCATTGTCACTAATAAATCTGACTCCATCAGCACAGAGTAATTGAGATACACTATAGGTCTTTGGCCCCTAAATAGCCTTTGGGGTATCATAAAGGTGTATTGGATTATTATTATCAGCATAAAACTGATTTTTATCTACCCTGTAACTGAACCAAGAATCCTGCATCTCTCTAAGCTTTGCTTATACCTTACTTTATATAGAGCCAAAACATGCCTTCTTAGAGATGGAAGAACTATCTTGCTGGTAAACTCTGTGGAGTTCTCATTTTTTGTTTAGCGACTTCTGAAGGTCCCCTTCCTTTTCATCAAACCAGTCTATTTGCAAATGTTCTGTCCCAGATGAATAAATGTAGTGCTATATATCAAATCTCTGGAAGCTGCCCACTCCTTTTCTGCTCCACTGTTGCCAGGTTCAGTTTCCCCTCCAAGTTAGCAACAAACCATTCACTCTCAGAGAAACATTCTAATCTATTGACATTAAGTCTTTTGGTGTTGTCTTGCCTTCAGGTCACCACTTTTGTTGAATGTGAATGTTTAGCTTGGAGAGGATATCTGTGATAGATCCAGCACTCTGTGCCACACATTGTCATTATCACTCTCACATCTTGCCTGTCACTTCTCCTTCAATGACATAGTCTATTAAATATCAATATTTGTTGTGGGGTTGCATTCATGAAGTTTTATTGTATTTAAGTTAACAGAAGACAGTGTTGGTGGTGAGATCATGAGACAAACAAATCTTCAGTAGTAAGTGACTGTTGTTGTTGTTGCCTTTTCTGACTTCATTCCTCCCAAGTGTTCCCTGCTTTGTCTGATAAATTCTGCTTACTCTGGCATTAAAGTCACCCTGAATGACATGCTTGCCCTCCTTTAGTGCACTGATGATGAGGGTCTTCATAAAAATTTTTTTTAACTTCATCAGGGTTAGTCATGGCCAGAGCATACAAAGTGATGGTGATATTGTACTTTCCTGCAAGTGGCAATTTCGTTGTCATGAGCTTGTCATTCTCTTCTTCTGGGAAGCATACAAGCTCCTTGACTAGATTAGTTTGGATTGTGAAACATTTTCAAGCTTCACAGAACTTTCCATCACTGAAGCTACTCCAGAAAAATGTATATCCAGCTCCAACTTCAGTAAGCTGACCTCCATTTGCCAGCCTTACTTCACTCAGTGCTGTTATTTGGATGCAATACCTACTGAGACCTCTCACAACAAGAGCTTGTCATTTTTCAGGTGTACTTGGATTTCATGTTGTCCATAAGTGTGTGTATATTCCATGTACTGATAGTGAGTGAAATAATCTTTATTTATTTATATAGCTTTTGGATATGTTTTTGTGTTTTCACCACAGAGTGGGATCCCTACCTGCCAAAGTAAACAGACTATGTTTATGTCAGGTGAAGCAGAAAATTTTTAGGGCTCCTTTTCTAGACCCTTTATCATTCCAGGAAGTGAGCAGTGCAGTCCTTAAAAAAGGCTGCTCAGACACCCAGGGAGCTGCTCAAACCCACTCTTGCTTCATTTCATTAAGAAGATGGCCCTACGGCTGGAGGTTGTGACTACAACTCCCAGTGTATCTGCACCTGTATTACTTGTCCTTAACCATAGGACTCTGAGGTAGGTAAAAATGGTAAAATGTTATGGGTGATGTCTATTCACTTGTGTATAAATTGGATTTAAGTGAGGCAGGAATGTGCAAATTTGTTGGCCTCATTCTCTCTTCATAGTCTTTAAAGTTTAGTGATAAAAGTCCAGATGACCAGTAATTGCTCAGGATGCAGTGGGTGATCTTAGTGTCTTTGATGTTTAACTAAGCTCTAAGCATTCCACAGTGTCTGCTTCTGCTGCCTTCATGGCCATTGGAACAAATTATTTTAATCTACTCTTTCTGCCAGAAGTCATTACATGCTTGGGGAAGATACTCCTCTAAATCGCTGATGAGTTTGAGTCCCCCTGCTTATCCTCAACTTAGTTTAGCTCATCTGCTAAAACAGTTTACCGGGATGTGGTCCTGGGGATGCTACCGTTTTTTAGAGCCACAGGTGAGAGATGGGTGGTAGGTGCACATCAAAAGTGGAAAGCAGTCCTTAAAAGGGCTATAGCAATAAGCTGAGAAAAAGAAGTTGAAGATATTAGAATAGACAATGAGGAAACAAAACTATCATTTTTGCAGATGATAGGATGGTATTCTTAGAGGATCCTAGAGAATCATCTAAAAACTAGTTGAAATAACTAACAACTTCAGCAAATTTGCAGAATATAAAATGATCCCACATTGATCATCAACATTTTGATAAATTATCAGAAAAGTCTATCAGAAAGAGATAGAAAGAAAAATTTCATTTAAAATAACTGCAGGCAATAAAAAACACTTGGGAGTCTACCTGCTAAGACAAACCCAGGAACTACATGAACATAATTATAAAACACTTCATACAAATGAAGTAAGATCAAAACATTTGGAGAAAAATTATTTGTTCATGGGTACACTGAGCGAATACAAAAAACAACAATTTTACCCATATTAATTTATTTATTCAATGTCATGCTAATCAAATTACCAAAAATTATTTTATAGAGCTAAAAAAAAATAAAATTCATCTGGAAGGGCAAAAGGTCAACAGCAAATATCAAGAGAACCAATGAAAAAAAATAAAGGAAGGTGGCTTAGCAGTACCAGATCTCAAACTGTATTACAAAGCAGTAATCATCAAAACATTATGGGACTAGCTAAGGAACAGAGTGCTAGATCATATTAGGTACACAGCACAAAGTAGTAGATGACCATAGCCATATAGTGTGTGACAAACCCAAACTTACAAATTTTTGATACAAGAAATCACTATTTGACAAAAATTGCTGGGAAAACTGGAAAATAGTATGTCAGAGACTAGGTATAGATCAGCCTCTCACACCATATAACTAGACAAGGTCAAATGGATAAATGATCTAGACATAAAGGGTGATATAAACAAATTATGGGACTATGGAATATTTTACCTGTCAGATTTATGGATAAAGGAAGAATTTATGACCAAGCAGGAGATAGAGAACATCAAAAGATATGAAGTGGATAATTTTGATTACATTATATTAAAAGTATTTTGCACACATAAAACCAATGTAGCCAAGATTAGAAGGGAAACAGGAAACTGGGGGAAAAACAACAAAATTCTCTGATAAAGGTCTCATTTCAGATAGATAGGGGGAACTGAGCCAATTTTTTATTTTATTAATTAATTTATTTTTAGTTTTCCATATCCACTTCCATAAGATTTTAAGTTCTAAATTTTCTCCCCCTCCCTCCCTCCCTTGCTCCTCAAGTTGGCTTGCAATCTGATATAGGCTCTACATATACATTCATATTAAACATATTTTCACATATTAGTCATGTTGTAAAGAAGAATTAGAACCAATGGGAGGAACCACAAGAAAGAAGAAACAAAAAAGAAGAGAGAGCAAATAGTATACTTTGATATGCATTCAGACTCCATAGTTTTTTTTTGGATGTAGATAGTATTTTCCATTGTGAGTCTTTCGGAGCTGTCTTAGATCCTTTCATTGCTGAGCAAAGCTAAGCCTATTAATTAGTCATTGCACAATATTGCTTTTACTGTGTACAGTGTTCTCCTGGTTCTGCTCACTTCACTCAGCATTAGTTCATCTAAGTCTTTCCAGGTTTTTCTGAAGTTCACCTGCTGACCATTTCTTGTGGAATAGTATCCATTACATTGATATACCACAACTTTGTTTAGCCATTTCCCAATTGATGGGCATTTCCTTAATTTCTAATTCTTGGCCACCACAAAAGGATCTACTATAAATATTTTTGTACATGTAAGTCAAACTGAGTCAAATTTAAAAGACATGAACCATTCCCTCAGTTGAAAACTGGACAAAGGATATAAGTAATCAGTTTTCAGAAGAAGAAACCAAGCTATCTATAGCCATATGAAAAAAATGACCTACATCACTATTGATTAGAGAAATACAAATTTAAACAATGCTGATCACATAGCACCTATTAGATTGGATAATATGACAAAAAAGGAAAATGACCACTATTGGAGGGGATATGGAGGAATTGGGACATTAATGCATCATGGCTGGAGTTATAAACTAGTTCAACCACTCTGGAGAATAATTTGGAACTAGGAAAAAGTCTATAAAATTGTGCATATCTTTTGACCCAACAACACTATTATTAGGTCTGTACCCCAAAGCCATCAAAGAAAAAGAGGATTTATATGTGCAATAATATTTATAGCAGCTCTTTCTGTGGTTCAAAGAATTGGAAACTGAGGGGATGGGGAATGGTTGAAGTAGTATGTAATTGTGATGAAATAGCGTTGTACTATAAGAAATAATGAGCAGGATGCTTTCAGAAAAACCTCAGAAAATTTTCAGAAACTGATGCAACATGAAATGAGCAGAACCAGGAGAACAATTCATATAATAACATCAATATTGCACAATGATCAACTGAATGACAGCTATTCTCAGCAATATGATTCAAGACAATACCAAAGGACTTATGATGAAAAATGCTACCCACCTTCAGAGAGAGAATTGATGAAGTCTAAATGTAGATGGAAAGCATATTTTTTTACTTTGCTCTCCTCCTCCTCCTCCTCCTTGTCCTCCTCCTCCTTCTCCTCCTCCTCCTCCTTCTTCTCTTCTCTTCTCTCTCTCTCCTCTCTCTCTCTCTCTCTCTCTCTCTCTCTCTCTCTCTCTCTCTCTCTCCTGCAACATGGCTAACACAAAAAATATGTTTTTCATGACTGTACATGTATAATCTCTTTCAAAGTGTTTGCATTCTCAAAGAAGGGGTAGGAGAAAGAAGGAGAGAGTCAATTTTGGAAAAAATTCAAAAAATATAAGAATGAATGTTAAAAATTGTTTTTACATGTAATTAAGAAAAATAAAATAAATTCTTTCAAAAAAGATCAAATGCTGTTGGAAAATTAGCAATTCCCAGGGAACTTTATGTTGTCAGCCAAAGTCGTTGCTTTTTCTCAGAAGTCATTTTCACTTTTTCTGAGAAGGATAGTGGGCAAACAGGAAATGTTTGCCCTTTTTTCTTCTGACTGAAAGTAAGCTACCTCAAAAATAGATTGCAGCGAAACTTTCCCTAAGAAAGTAGGAAGAAAAGCAAGACTCCATAGTTTTCAAGTTTGAATAATTCATTTTTCTGAAAGAATTATTGTGCTTCACTGAGAAACATAGCCAATATAAAGCCTTTAAAATGTTTAAAAAATTAAAGTAAGGAGAAAAAAACTTATTAAGTTTGTTATGTTTTACTGGGACAGGACATATTTAACATTATTTTATTAGTTTTGACAATAGAGAAATATCTCACATACCAAAACATTCAATAAGTAGGTTTGTGAAAGATTTTTTTCATCAGTCTTTTTTCATAATTTGAAGGGTATCATGGTCATCTACCTCAGCTCCAATGAGAGGGGACTCATTGTGTAAGAGACAGATTATTGTTTTCAGTCCTTTCTAAATGTTAGGAAATGCTTTCTTATGCTGACCAAAAATATGCCTCCATGTAGTTTTTATCCTTTAGTCCCAGTACTGACATGAAGAACACTACAAAATAAATATAATTAATCTTCCTTCACAGGAGATTCCCACATACTGTGGGTTTCAAACTCAGTATCTCCTTGCTTCATCCAGAAAAGTCATTTTAGATAATTTGCTCACAGTTCTGAGAGATGTGGACTTGGAGGTCAGAAAGGCTAGGTTCAAATCATAACTGTAAGTTTTCTTATCTGTAAAATGGGAGGTTTAGCCTAAACAGCCTCTAAAGTTTATTCCACATCCAAATCTGTGATGTTATGATGTGCTTTAGCTTGCTAGT
Source organism: Notamacropus eugenii (assembly GCF_028372415.1). NCBI lineage: Eukaryota > Metazoa > Chordata > Mammalia > Diprotodontia > Macropodidae > Notamacropus > Notamacropus eugenii. The sequence continues at coordinate 397,144,134 of NC_092876.1, forward strand.
GAACAGCATCCCTCTTTCATTTGAGCTCTAATCTTGCCCCTTTACTTGTCAATCTTTCATTTTTTCCATGAAATTTTTATTTTGTTTTTCCCAATTATGTGTAAACAAAAAATTTTAACATTTGCTTTTTCAAATTCTGAGTTCCAAAATTTCTGACTCCATGTCTTGAGAAGGTAAGTAATTTGATATAGATAATGCATGTGGAGTCATGGGAAACATTTCTGTATTAGTCATATTGCAAAAGAAAACAGAGACAAAAAGATCCTCAACAATAATAAAGAAGATATGTTTCAGTTTGTATTGAGACACCATCAATTCTTCTCTGGAGATGGATAGATTTTTCATCATAAGTTCTTTGGAATTGTTTTGGATCATTGCACTGCTAAAAATAGCTAATGACATGGTTATTGATAGAGATATAGTCAACTATGCTAACAGTTTTCCTAATATTGAACCAGCCCTACATTTCTGGTATAATGCTCACCTGAGCAGAGGGTTTGATCTTTGTGATATATTGCTGTAATCTCCTTTCTAGTACTTTTATTTAAAAATTTTACATCAATATTCATTAGGGAAATTAGTCTATAGCTTTCTTTCACTGCTTTTGATCTTTCTGGTTTGAGTAACAACACCGTATATTTGTTTGTGAGGTTTGTATGCTCTCATAAAGTATTAACTTTTGTGAAGATTTCATGTACATCTGAGAAGAAGGTGTACTTTTATTCCTATTCAGTTTTCTCCAGATGTCTATCATATTGAACTTTTATAATATTCTATTCATCTCCTTAACATCTTTCTTGTTTTGTTGTTTTTTTGATTTATCTGATTCTTAGAGGGGAAAGTTGAGGTTCTCAACAAGTATAGTTTTACTGTCTGCTTCCTCTTGTAACTCATTTAGCTTTTCCTTTAAGAATTTGCATGCTATACGAATAAATGGAGCCTTCCACAAAATAATAAGCAGTATCTGCCTAAAAACATCATCAAGCATTATATGTCATAGGATAAGCTGGATGCATTTTCAATAAGATCAGGGGTGAAACAAGGATGTTCATTATCACCACTGTTATTCAATATGATACTAAAAATGTTAGCTTTAGCAGTAAGAGAAGAAAAAGAAATTGAAGGAGTAAGAATAGGTAAAGAAGAATCTAAGTTATCACTCTTTGCAGATGATATGCGATATACTTAAAGAATCCCAGAGAATCAAGTAAAAAACTACTTGAAATAATAAACAACTTTGGCAAAGTTGAAGGTTACAAAATAAACCCAGATAAATCACCTGCATTTCTGTATGTTACTAACAAAGCCCAACAGCAAGAGATAGAAAGAGAAATCCCATTTAAAGCTAGGGTAGACACTATAGAATATCTGGGAGTCTACATGCCAAAACAAATCCAGGGACGATATGAACACAATTACAAAACACTTTTCACACAAATAAAGTCAGATCTAAGTAAGTGGAAAAACATCAGTTGCTCATGGGTAGGTCAAGCTAATATAATAAAAATGATAATCCTACCTAAATTAATTTACCTATTCAGTGCCATACCAATCAAACTCCCAGATAATTATTTTCTAGAGCTAGAAAAAATAATATCAAAATTCATTTGGAAGAACAAAAGGTCCAGAATATCAAGGGAACTAATGAAAAGAAATGGTAGGGAAGGTGACCTAGCCCTACCAGATCTCAAATTGTACTGTAAAGCAGTAATCTTCAAAACCACTTAGCACTGGCTAAGAAACATGTTAGGTACTCAAGACACAGTAGTCAATGAATATAGCAATCTACTGTTTGATAAACCCAAGGACCCCGGCTTCTGGGATAAGAACTCACTGTTTGACAAAACTGCTGGGAAAACTGGAGAACAGTGTTGCAGAAACTGGGTATAGACCAATGCCTGACACTGCACACAAGAATAAAGTCCAAATGGATGCATGATCTAGGCATAAAGACTGATACTATAAACAAACTAGAGGAGCAAGCAATAGTATATTTATCAGATTTATGGAGAATAGAGAAATTTTTGTCTAAACAAAAGATATAGAACATTATGAAGTGCAAAGCAGATAATTTTGATTACATTAAATTGAAAAGGTTTTGCACAAACAAATCCAATACAACCAAGATTAGGAGGGAAGCAGAAAACTGGGAAAGAATTTTTGCAACTAGTGTCTGTGATAAAGGCCTCATTTCTAAAATATATAGAGAAATATAGGTCAGAGGATAGGAACTGGCAGCTTTCAGAGGAAGAATTCAAGGCTATCTATAGTCATATAAAAAATACTCTAAATCATTATTGATTAGAGAGATACAAATCAAAACAACTCTAAGATACCACATTGCACCTATCAGATTGGCTAACATGACAAAACAGGAAGATGATAAATGTTGGAGAAGATGTGGGAGAGTCAGAATACTAATTCATTGCTGGTAGAGCTGTGAGCTGATCCAGCTATTCTGGGGAGCAATTTGGAATTAGCCCCAAAGGGCTACAAAAATGTGCATACCCTTTGACCCAGCAATATCACTTCTAGGACTGCAGCCCAAAGAGATCATCAGAATGGGAAAGGGTCTTACCCATACAAAAATATTTATAGTAGCTCTCTTTGTGGTGGCCAAGAACTGGAAACGGAGGGGATGCCCATCAATTGGGGAATGGCTGAACAAGTTGTGGTGTATGAATGAAATGGAATACTGTTGCGCTATAAGAAATGATGAATAGGAAGACTTCAGAGAGGCGTGGAGGGAACTATATGAACTGATGCTGAGTGAAATGAGCACCTTGTACACAGTAACAGCCACAGGAATTTTTCTGATAGACTTAGCATTTCACAGCAATGCAAGGACCTAAAAAATTCCCAGTGACAAAATGCCTTCCGTGTCCAGAGAAAGAACTATGGAATTGGATCACAGAATGAAGCTGATCAGTTTCTCCTGTGTTTTGTTTTGTTCCGTTTTCATAATTTCTTCCATTCATTTCAATTCTTCTATACAACATGACTAAGGTGAAAATGTATTTAATAAAAAATGTGTAGAACCTATATAAGATTGCACACCATCTTGGAAAGGGGGTTGAGAGGGAGGAGAGAAGGTGGGAGAAAAAGGGGGAAAAATCTAAGATATATCAAAGTGATGGTAGAAAACTGAAAACAAATAAAGCAATTATTTTTAAAAAATGAATGTGGATGCTATGCCATTTGGTGAATTTATGTTTAATACTGATATTGCTTCATTGTCTATAATACCTTTTATCAAAATGTAGTTTCCTTTCTTATCTCTTTTAATTAGACCTATTTTTACTTCTTTTTTTTGAGATCATGATTACTACCCCTACTTTTTTGTTTTTCTTTTCTATTAATTCTGCTGAAGCATAATTCTGATCCAGCCCCTTATTTTTATTCTGTGTTTCTTTATCTGTTTCAAGTATATTTCTAGTAAGCAACATATTATTGAATTCTGGTTTTAAATACATTCTGCTATCCACTTCTGTGTTAAGAGTGAGTCCATCCCATTCACATCCACAGTTATAACTACCGTTTATTTTCCTCCTTTCTATTTTCTATTTTCTCTTATTTGTCCTTTTCTCTTTCTCTTTTTATCTGTTTTGCTTCTGACCGCTGCCTTCCTTAATTTGCCCTCCCTTCTATTAGCACCACCCTCTTCCCTCTCCTGTTCTGCTGCTGGTGTGGAGGTTATCTCAAACTTCAGGGTTTTTTTGTGCTAGTTCTAGGGGTATGAAACTTTTCAGTTCTTCTAAGGTGAAGCAGTGGTCACAGCTCTCCTGGCCTGTGCCTCTCCAAAAATGCCATGATGCCCTGGAATCATGACTAGGGCTTCTTCCCCCTGTGGCATTAATTACTTTTTCTCCTTCTGGCCCTGTAAATGCAGCCCAGGCAAGATATGATGCTCCTCTCTGCCTTGAATCTGAGACAAGGGTCCCTGATCTCTTGTGAGGGACCACAAGCACTCCTCTCTCCTGTGAAACTGTGACCAAGGCTCCTGCTTCCCTCTGGCCAAAAATGCCACTGTGATAATGTTCTTTTTATCTTGACCCAGGATTGTGTCTAGGCAATGCAACAACATCCTATTCCCAGTGCCAGCAAATGGTCCCCCATTCTTTTTCTGATCACTTGTCCAATATCCTTGCAGTCTATGTGCTGAAAATTCCTAAAGCTACTGTTTTGCTAATACAGCCACCCTCAAGTCTGGCTCTGCTGTTTGACCCTGGGGTTAACCACCTGTCTGGTAAGACAGACCTTTCCTGCCAACCTCCTAAGTTGACTTGGGCTAGAAAATTGTTTCACTCTGACCTTTTGATGGTTCTGCTGCTCTAGAATTTTATTTAAGATACAATTTTAAAATTGCTTTGAGAGGAATTTGGGAGAGTTCAAGTGTGTTCCTTATGTTCCACCATCTTGCTCTGCCTCCCATCCCTTTTCCACAGCATATGATTTTTAGAATTTCTTAGAAGTATCTAATTCTAACCAAACATGAGTACTAGTTCAGTTTAGTCCCCCTTCAAATGTAGAATATTTGAGGAAAGACTGATGGACCCTTGGGGACTAGGGTAATGTATTCACCACAAGGTATGTACATAGGCATGTAGTTCGACTGATTTCAGTTCTTTATAGTCTGGCACATAGTCAGAGGGGAGTAGGCTCCATGTTCTCACACTCTTTGACTCATTAAACATCCACCCCATTTAACTAAAGACAATTAAACATAAAATTTAGCCCATATTTCACATCTGGAGATTCCCCAAGGGTAAAAGATACTCACTGTACAATATAAATAAGGTATAGGACAGTAATTTATTTCTGTGTACAAAAACAAATGCTACATATAAAAGATATGATAGAAATTAATAGAGTGACAGAATTTAAATAAGTTAAAACAACTGTTTTAATTTTTTGGGGGGAAGCTTATACTTAAATGTCATCAAAGCATAAAGCTCTCTAATGAGCTACTAAACAGGCATTCTTGAATCTGTATTGTCTAAACAGTTTCTAATATGCATCTTCTGGTAAAATGTCTAGATTTGAGGCAATCTTGTCATTAATGGCTGGACTGCCCAAGTGAACTAGAATAGTTTCCAGTGATTCCTTCTTTTCCTCCACTCCACTCCAACCCAATGGGCCCTTCAGATTTTTGAACCTCCAACTTTTATTCCCACACCTGGATATATTCATCTCAGGATATGTCTGAATGCATCTAAATAGAAGAAAAAGCAAACACAAAAGAAGCAGCTCAAATTCTGGCACTGGTTTACCCATGTAGAACCTTAGACTTTGAATGACATGGGCTTATGATCGCATGAATCTGTCTTAGGAATTAAAGCAAATTGCCTCTTTTATACTCCTCATGGAAAAAAAGCTTGAAATAGCTTTGACACAATTATTAACTGGAAAGGAAGAGAAATTGAGAAGTGGTTGCTCCTTTTTACATATCCACTGAGTCACTGTTTTTTCCCAATCTGCAATAATTAAAGACACTCTTCATATCCTTTAGCCTTGAGGCATACATGACCAGAATCAGACCACAAAGCTCCCACATGTTCAACTGGAACTAGAAATCACAATTCAAAGTGTGTTTCATGGGATGCTTCTAAGGGCTAATTCAATCAACCAAACCCCAAACTACTTACTTTGGGGTTTACTGGCTAGATGTCCTTCCTTCCCTCCCTCCCTCCCTCCCTCCCTTCCCTCCTTGTCATTCCCAAAACCTTAAACTGAGTGCACTCTGAAGGACATAGCTTGGACAACAATAGGTCCCTGCCCAAATTCCACTTAATGGCTGGCTTAGAGGGATTATCAATAGTAACAGTTTCTCTTTCCTTCCCAGTATGAATTAGCTATTTTCTTTTCTTTTGCTCAATAAAAGGGCCATTCCTTGACTACCTCTTAAAGAGGCCTATTCATTCAATGGGTATTACCTCACTCTAAGTGAGTACCTGAATAGGCCAAGGTCTCCCAGTGCATCCTGGGCCATCTCCAGTCATCCTAATGAATATCTGGTCACTGGATCCAGATGGTTCAGGAGGAGAAAGTGAGCTGGTGACCTGCACAGCCTTCCCTCACTCAAAACAAAATCAAGTGCCACTATGTCATTATTTCTCTGATGTCATGATCTTCAAAAACGAAGGACAAGCATAACAACAATACCAATCCGCCAATCAATAAACATTTACTAAGTGGGCCAGACACTATGATAAGTACAGGGGATATAAAAAGAGGTAAAAGATCATCTCTGCCCTCAAGGAGTTTATGATCAAATGAGGGAGAAATCATGCCAACAAATGTATATGAAGCAAGCTATTTACAGGATAAATAAGAGATAGTAGAGGGAAGGAACTGAAATTAAGAGGGGATGGGGAAATGTTGGGATTGGAAGCTCAATTCCGTGTGGACGGTCTCGGGTGGGTAAAAGTGGGACTTCTAAATCTTAGAGTCTTACGAGGCCCTCCATGAACAGCGGGGATTCGAGAAGGTCAGACTGAGCTAGCTCAGCTAGCTCGGGTATTTCCGCCTCTCCCCAGGAGATACGTGATGGGTGGAGTCTCCCTGCCCTCGAGATTGTCCCGGATTGGAGCACACCTAGTTACCTAACAGCACGGTATTGAGATGCAAACTGTGCGCTGAAGGTTAAGTAGGATTGAGGAAGCCTGAAAGCTCTCTTAGCACGTGTGGAGCCAAGAGGACAGTAGGCTCCGCTCCTCTTCTTTCCTCTCTCCCCTCCCCCTCTCTCCCCGCTTGTACTTCTATTTCCAAGCCCTTAAGATCCTAGCCTCCTTAGGAAATCTCCCCCTCTTCCTCCTAAGGAAGACCCCCCTGCACTTGTAACTAGACCCTGAAATAAAGCTCAACCCTTGTTCGACTCTGGAACGTCCTTTCTTTCATATGAGCATCCGGTTTTGGCCAGCCGAAGACCTCGGGAGGTGAGGTAAGAAAGACTCGGGTAGCCCAATACAGGCCTCTAGGCCTGGCAGGGAAAGCTTCCTGTTTAAGGTGAGATTTTAGTTGGGACTTAAAGGAAGTCAGAGAGGTCAGTAGTCAGAGCAGGGGAGGGAGAGCATTCCAGGCATTGGGGACAGCCAGAGAGTAAAAAGATAGAGTGTCTCATTCATGGAGTAGCCAAGAGATTAGTGTCACTAGATCAAGGAGAACATGTTGGGGGATAAAGTCTAAGAGGACTGCAAAGCTGGAGGTTGAAGGACTTGGTCATAAAGAACTTTGAATGCCTTTGCATTTGCTCCTGAAGGTAATAGGAAATCACTGGAGTTTATTGAGCAAGGGGTGACATGATCAGGAAAATAACTTTAGTGCCTGAATGGAGGATGGATTGGAGTGTAGAGATCAGGAGGCTATTGAAATAATCAGGGCATGAGGTGATGAAGGCCAGCGCTGAAGCGGTGGTGGCGTCAGAAAAGAGAAGGGAGTATATTTGAGAAATGCTGCAAAGATGAATTTAGCAAGCTTTGGCAACAGCAATATGAAGAGTGAGAAACAGTGAGGAATCCAAGGTTGTGAGCCTGAGGGACTAGGAGGATGGTGTTGCCCTCTACAGTAATAGAGAAGGTTGGAGTGGGGGGGTGAGATAATAAATCCTGATTTAAACATATTGAGTTTAAGATGTCTATTGGGCATCTGCTTAGAGATGTCTGAAAGGCAATTGGAGATGTGAGATTAGAGAAGCAGACAGATTAGAGAGAGAAAGGTAGTTTTGAGAATCGTGGGCACAGAGATGGTAATTAAATCCATAGGGGCTGATGAGATAACCAAGTGAAGGATTATTGAGGGAAAAAGAATAGAAGGCCTGGAACAGATAATGGTGTGATGTAGGATCCAGCAGGTAGGAGGAAAACCAGGAGAGATTGATGTCATAAAAACGTAGAGAGAGGAGAGATTAAAAGTGTCAAAGACTGAAGAGAGGTCTGGGAGAATGAGAATTAAGAAAAGGCCATTGGATTTGGCAATATACTCAAGGCCACAAAGTGACTACTTTGTTGATAACATTCACCTTCATTGATGAGGATGGGGTTGACTAAAGGAGTACAGAGAAAACAGTGACAGAATGCATGATGTAAAACATTTTATAATAAAGAAAACTAAAGAAAGAAAGATTTGCCCTTTCAGAGGATAAATCATTGATGGGCTTCATCTGCTATGGGGATCTATTTGAGTTCTAGGCACAACTGAAATCAGTGAACTGAATTAGAAAACTTAGGTGATTTTTTTTGTATGAGGACATCTCAGATAATAATTCTCTGGGTATGGACATTTAGATACTGAGATACAGATGCTGTGGATGCTGACATATAATCCCAATAACATCAGATAATGCTTTACTAAACAAGAAGCAGCAAAATAGAATGGATAGCACTGGACTTGGAATCAGAAGACCTGAGCTCAAGACCAGCTGCTGACACTTACTGGTTTTGAGAGTTTGGGCAAGTTCCTTAACCTGCCTGAGCTTCAGATTCTTTATCTGTAAAATGAGATTGTGTTAGACAGGTAGTAAAATGTGGTGTAGGAGAAAGGAAACGGTAAGGAACAAATATTTATTAAATGCCTACTATTTTTTAGGGTTACCAGCTGGCACAGTAGATAGAGCACACTGAACTTGGAGTCAGGAACACCTGAGTTCAAATCCAGCCTCAGATACTTAGTAGCTGTGTGACTCTGGCCATGTCACTTAACCTTGTTTGCCTCAGTTTCCTCATCTGCCAAATGAGCTGGAGAAGGAAATGTCAAACTCCAGTATCTTCACCAAGAAAATCCCAAATGAGGTCACAAAGTCAGACATAACTGGAAAAAATAACTGAATAATATTCTAGTCACTGTGCTAAGCACTTTACAAATATTATCTCATTTGATCCACACAACAACGCTGTGAAGTAGGTGTGATTACTATCTCATTTTATTGCTGAGAAAAGTAAGGCAGACTTTAGTTCAGTGACTCATCCAGAACCACAAAACTATCCTGAGGCAGTATTTGAACTCTGGTCTTTCTGATTCTAGACGAAGTATTCAATCCACTCCACCACCTAGCCCTGGCATAAAAGAAACTTGATTCAAATCCCAATTCTAACCTCTATCATGTCTACTACCATGGGCAGATCATTAATATTTGTGGACCTCAGTTTCCTCAGCTCTCCAATAAGAGAAATGGACTAGAATAGACTGTGTGGTTTGTCCTAGATCAAAATCTGTGATCCTTTGCAGGTTCTATACAATCCAATGTTCTGTCTCTAGCAACAATTCCCAAGAGACACGTTGGCAAAAGTTCAATTATTCTTCTATATATCAATCTCAAAGGTTAGAGTTATGTGCCCAAAGATACCAGTTTTCCTCTCTACTACACAACAGTTCAGAAAGTCACCTACTAATGTTTTGTCTGTGTTTATTAGCTAGTCTATGTTCCCTCCAGAGGTGCACTCTTGGCCTCAACATCAGGACTGAAACATACAAGGTCAATATGTGTTAAGACTTTTATATGGAGTAATATTCCACTCTTTGGTATAACAACCGGTCAGCTCTGGAATGAGTTTAGAACATAGCCATTAAAACATTCTTCCAAATTACTCAGGATAGGATAGAGAGACGAAAGCAGTTTCCATGCAAGGTTAAAAAAAATAAGGTTAAGATCTGAAAGCAACATTTGCCCATGCTGAAACTGTAAGACCACACACAAACATACACTAAAAACTCATGGTGTCAGATGCATTTGTGTGTATTTGTACTTGAAGTGCATTCACAAAAACAAATAGTTTTTTCATGGCAAGATTTTTCCAGACATTAGCCAGTCATTGGTGCCTCTCATTATTTTGGAAAAATACATCATAAAAATGTCCATGTTTTGTTTAGTATCACCGCTTATTGCATTTGCACGCTATTTTTTTCAATTAAAAATCCCATAAGGAGCATAGTTTAGGAGCCAGATATTGGGTCTATGCATGTCTGCCAAAAAACCATGAATTTAAGAGGTGCTGAGCTTAATGGGCTGGGGGAAGCCAATTCTCAAGTCAGAATCGTGGTTTTTTTTTTTTTTTACAAAGTTCTTAAATACGAAATAAAGTTTTGTGTTTTTAAAACACCACAAACAATAAATGTGGACATTTTAAGGACTAAATAATTTTAATCATAGACTAGCACATAACGGTCATATTTTTATAATTTCCTATTCTATTCCTTACCAAGATTAGTTTCATGGTTCTCTGGCTCAGTAGAGTTGATGACATCAAAAGCTCCCTTAAACAGTATATTTTCATGTGTTCCCTGCATAGCTTTAGCACCTGGGTGGTCATTGCCTCTCATACTAGAAACATGGGATTGTGAACCCTCTCCTTAATGGGTGAAGTTAATTTCTAGAACATATAAATATGTATTCAATATTTACCTATGAAAATTCTTTCAGGAAAGGAATAATATAAATGTATAATAAGAAAACTGTAGTATTAATAGCAACCATCATCTTTAGAGTTCTTTCTATATTCACCCTTATTTGTGGTATTTTTAAGAGGTCACAAACTTCCCTGGATTCCTTCAGTCATAAAATTAGAACAGCTATGACTGATGGGAATATATCCCATAGCTATAGTTTATATATAAATGAGTAGAGTAAGTATGTGGATATATATATCATTCCTGTTCACCTTTGCTTAAATGTCATGCCTAGTATACTAAATAGCCAGAGTTAAATATCTCTAGTCTAGAGAACAGAACAAGGTCTTTATTTCCTAAGGAGTTAGCTTTTTACTACTACTATTACTGCTGCTACTACTACTACTACTACTACTACTACTACTACTACTACTACTACTACTATCACAATTATTATGGCTACAACAGCAACAAGTCTTCAACTACTTCTGCTGTTACTGATACTGATGAACTTTGACCTGTAACTGTGATTTTTTTTTTGGTATAGGAAATGTCCCAAGAGGAAAGTCCATCAAGTACTAATTTCAGTAGTCTTAGAGAATTGTTTCAGATTAAATGACTTGCCCAGTTTCACAGAAGTCATTATATGTCAGAAGTGGGACTTGAACTCAAGCTGACCTGACTCTGAATCTGGCTCTCTAGACCCTATGCCACACTGCTTCTCAGGTAATAATAATGTATTATTACTCTTCTGAAATAGTAATAATAATGTCAAAATTCAGTAGCACTCTGAGATTTACAATGTAGTTTCCTAACAACCTCAAGAAACAGCTAGTGTAAATATTATTATTCTCATCTTACAGATGATGAAACTGAGATGTCGAGACTAGCCCTTGATCACATAGTTAGTAAAGTTCATAGTTGAGACTTGACTTTTCCTCCTATATTCATATATTATAGTGATTCATTATGCAATGATTCATTTTGGTCATGGAGTCATAAAGTCATAACAGAAAGACCTTTCCCTGAAGAAAGCAATCTATAAATAGAATTAGCAGGCAAACACTTCTCTGGGTGATCTCATGGTATATTTACTTTTGCAGTATCTTAGTAGGTCTAGCACATGTCTGACCACAGTTAAATCAGAAGGTAATGAGCATTGGGTTCTAATGAAGAAAAGTTAGTCATAAGTAATAAACACATGACTTAGAGGAATATGACTTTTACACATTTATAACCTTTAGAGAACAAAAATGATTTCTTAAATCATTATAATATTCTAGTATATTAATGTACTACACATTGCTTAGTCATTCCTCAATGAACAGATATCTATTTCATTTCTGGTTCTTTATTACTTAAAAAAGTGATGTTTGGGGTAGCTAGGTGGCACAGTGTGTAGAGCATGGGCCCTGGAGTCAGGAGGACCTGAGTTAAAATCTAGCCTCAGATATTTGACACACTTACTAGCTGTGTGATCTTGGGCAAGTCACTTAACTCCAATTGCCTTGCCTTCCCCGCTACAAAAAAAGTGATGCTTTAAAGACTTAACAGAAGTTAACAACTGAATTAAAGCAAATCTGTTTATCTTAATCTTTTCTTCCTCCCCTCCCATGTGCATCATCCCACCCCTATCTTTTATAAAAAAGATAAAGCACACCACTCCATCAATTCTTTCTCTCAGTCCTTTCACATCTAAGCCAATAGCATTTTCCGTCATAAGTCTTTTGGAATTGTCTTGGATGACTGTATGCTGAGAAAAGCTAAGTCAATCATAGTTGAACATCCGCACAGTGTTGCTGTTAAATGTTCTCATGGTTCTTCTCACTTCACTTTGTATCCATTCATGTAAATGTTTTCAGGTTTTTCTGAAATCTACCTCCTTGTCATTTGTTAAAGCACAATACCATCCCATTTCATTGATATACCACAATTTGTTCAGCCATCCCCCAATTAGTGGACATCTCTAAAGGAGAAGTTTTAACCTATATTGCTTGGATAACTAAGGGATTTGATACTAGGACATTCTGGACACTTCACATGTTCCTGTCATTTGGCTGAGCAAGGTCACTGTGGTCATCCAGGTGATTGCTTTAAACTGAACAGAAAGGGGAGCCACTGCAAGCAGTGAAGGGAGAGGAAAAACCTCAATGACATATGGAAGCATAACTTCTAGTTGTGGGATGATATGACCTGTGGAGTCCTGAGATACAATGGTGGTGGACAGGTAAATCTGAAAATTCAGAAATTGACTTTTTTTAAAGCAAAAATATCACACATATTGGTCAGCTAAAAGACAGATTTCAGTATATCTACAAACCTTACAAATAGCAGTTATAGCTGCTGGAGGGGTATTTGCAATAATTTGCGTTGTTAGACCCTTTGTATATGTACCTTGTGACACTGGAAATACAACTCTGATTTGTGTACTCCAATCCTTAAGACTACAGATAGAGAGCATGTTCTTATATTGATCATAACAAGGATTACATGTCAAGCACCTACCATTTGGTGCTTAATCTAACCATCAGCTCAATACTCTCCATGGTTGCTAGTGATGGCTCTGGATAGGTTTTGAATTTAGGCTAGGGAATGATATGAAACAGTTAAAAATATATAAAATTTGAAATCTATATTCCATATATAATTCTAATATCCCTACCTTATTTGTGGAATTTTCTCTCTCAGTCAATGAGGACACAGGGACTCAGCATACTGTTGCCATATCATTTATTCAATATAGTGAAAATGAAAGGGACTATCATCCTACATAGAGTTCTCTGTCTCTAACAACCTCCCGGAAAACCTCCTCTCATTTGTTCTCTTGGTTTTATTGGGGTTCTGGGAGACAGTCTTAAACCATCTACATGGGCAGATATGGGAAAAGATTAAGGGAAGAAGTTGCATGAGTGAGAGAAAGCTGAGGAAATGTTGTGGGAGAGAGCTTTCTGCTTCTGTGACATTGGGGATTTTCTTTTATTAAAATAAATTTTCATTGGTATCTTTTTTTACATCACTAAAATTTCTCCTAGTATCTCTTCTCTTCTTCCTTCCCTTCCCAGGGAACTATGTATGATACATTGCATGTAGTTTCAGACTTTTTCAATATTTTCTTCTTGTTAATGTTTTTCTTAAAAAATATCATGTTATATGATGCAGTTTGCTAAGAGAGGAGAGCTCTTACCTCTGCGAAGGTGTGCAGTGCGTGTGTCTTCTCATATCTCTTCTTTGGGGACATGCTAATGATTTGTAATTTTACATTATTTACCTTTTCTTGTATTGTATTTCCACTAGGGATTTTCAAAAGCTGTCAGCCCTAGCTGCCCCAGGCTTACCTTCACTGTTCTTACCTTTAATTCTTTTGCTCTCTGACTACTGTGGAATGAGTCAAGCTCTGGTGGTCCTTCTTCTTCTTTTCCCATCCATCCAACAGACTTTGGTCCCAAAAGGTTGCAGCATCTCATTCTAAACCATCCCAATCCCACTGTCTCAGTCCAGTTAACAGTAAAAATTTGCTATTTGTGTCCCACATGCCACCTAATAAATCCTGACAATCAAAAGCAAAGAGAAAAAAAAAAACAAGGGTCCTTGACATATGTTTATGGGAAGATTGTATTTTCCTGACCTCTCCCCGACCCCATGGACCTAGAAAGGATGGACCAGTTTTACCTCTTTCTGTTAGAATCACAGATTCTCTTCCATGACCTCTTAGGTCCTCACAGAGATGAAATGATGCTACAGAAATACTTAATTTTCTAGTTATATCTTCACAGAAAACAAACCCCAAGAGCAGAGTTAATTTTGAGAAAAAAAAAAAGGGTTAAGAGAGGATAGCTGGGTGTCTAGATGATCTTAGGTTGAGACAAATTGCACTCCCTTTAACAAAAACTAAATCTTTTTCTTTGTGAAGCGACTGAAGCAACTCTCTGGTAAGAAGGGGACGAAGGGGATTTGTCTCAAAATAGTTTCCTCCACACACAGGTTTTCTTTTATTATCACACCAGTTTAAAACTTCTGTAATAACTTGAGATGTCTGAACCTATACTTCACAGAAGTAGTACCAAGCCTAGCCCATAGTTTGCATATAAACAAAGGAACTATTTGGGGAGTATAGTAGAGGATATTTAAAACAAGTTTTGCTGTTAGAAGAATATAATTGAAAAGTATATGGAAGATATGGCCCTTGCTAAAAATATTATTAAATATGCTTAGTTGTTTTTAGAAAATGGCTCTATAAGTCAATATAGTGCTTCTGTAAGAAGTAAAAATGACTGAAAAAAATGCACTGACTTTGAATAAAAGTAATATGTGTCCATTTGAATTGCATTTTTCAAGGCATATCTATTGCTGACTTATTAATGTAATAAGTAGTAACATATAGCATACAATAATATGAATATCTACGATATGAACATACACACATACACAAATATGTAGGGTAGTTTTGGTAAATGTTTAAAAACTGGACCACTTTAAGTTTAAAATGCATTATTAACCTTTTCTCCATTACTTTTTAAAGTCTCAACAATTAAAATAATAAATCAAGTCTGGATTTGTAGCATTTTCCAGTTCTGAGATGTAAATGCTGACCCTGAAAATTTAGCAGTTCTTGTGAGCTAGACTGAGTTGGGTTCATCATACTCCTGCACACATGCATGTGTGTTTGTGTGAGTGAATTTGTGTGTGTGTGTGTGTGTATGTGTGTGTGTGCTTGTGAGAGACAGAGAGACAGAGATATATATGAACACATCTCCCTGTATCATGCTGCAACGTTATTCCTTCCAGAATCCAATGGATGGAAGGATCAAATAAACCCCCTGTGTTTTTAATGTATTTGTGCATAATAGGAAGATCTTTCTCATTCATTAATAGACCCACATGACCTGCTTGAGTCACATAGAAACCTAAATCACATGAGTCTGTGGTGGGAGAAGCTTTCTGAATAGGTGGAGCAGAACTGAGAGGAAGTTGGACACACCAGTTAGACCTGAGGGAGAGAGAGGAAGCAGTTTAGACTGGGGAATGATATGAAATAATTAATAGTGTTCATTTGTGGGAAGACCCTAGCAGGGGAAAGGCTTGGGGATGGTGGTGCTCCCTGCATTGTTATTGTATATAGATTTCTTTGCTGCTATGATGGATTTGGCTTTCTGTTGTTGGGATTTGGCTTTCTGGTGTTTAAATAAATGTTCTGTTATAATTCACAATTCAGAATTATGCTGGTATATAGGTGCTATGAATATTACCTTGGCACTATACTCCCCCAACCTTTTTGTTTTTTTTAAAGTATTCCATTGCAAACAAAGCAAAATTTATGTTTCTGGCAGTAAAGATTATAGCTACGTTATAGGAACTCAGACAGGTTCAATATCAATGAAAACATACTAATATTTAGATCTGTCCCAAAATAGAAGGACCTGGGAGACTGCAGTATCCTGGCCCTAGAGGTATTTAAATGGAATATAGATGACTACTTGTTGGTAATTCTGTAAATATTGATAGGTAGAAGGAAGATTAGGTGACCTATGACATCCCTTCCAACTATAAGATTCTATGATTTTGAAATCATACTTGGTGTTCATAACAACAGAAACTATCTTCTGAATCATTAAAAAAATTAACCATGTTCAGTCTAAGTATAATGTTATGTATCAAACATACAGCTATAAAGAAATGGCAGATTTTTAGAATAAACAAACCAGAGCTTATATAGCCACCTGAGTACCGTTCTTCAAAGGAGTCACCATGGTAGATGGCACACTTATTTTAAATAATATTAACATTGTTCAAAATATCAAAACACTGTTGTGATTCCTCTTTTGGAACTTATCTCAGAACTTGTTTATAAAGTATGTGAGAGAAATCTGTCTCATTATTTTAGCTTTTTTTTATTTTCATAAGGAGTAGTACTCAACTTCATCAGCATTAGATTGTGAGATTCTTGAGTGCAGGCACTATCTTTTGTGTCTTTTTGTATCCTCAGTGTTTAGCACAGTGCCTCACACATAGTGCTTAATGAATGTTTTAGCACTTTTTGCTTAACGAATAACTGACATTCTTGGTTTCAAATGATTTTTTATCCCTCATGCTTCAATATTTCAATGTATTTATGTTCCCATTGAGGTAGGCTTTCCCATGCTAATGATGACTCATGTACATTTTCTCATCTGGTTCCTATCTGTGATCTCCCACGTAACCTCTTAATAGGATCTATCCAATGTGCCAGAGGTATCCTTCTAAGAGATCTTTTTGCATTTCATGGACGTCACTATAGCACTCAGACTGTCCAATCTTTGCCCTTGCTGTGTGACTGACCCTTATTTTCTAATCACACATTTTTTGAACGATAATCTGGGCAAACAAAGTGGTTCCTCATCTATGAGGAATGGTTGGAAAAAATAGCCCAGCAAGTGTTGAGGTTTAGAAATGCTTGGGACCTGAAAATACTGACAAGCCAGGTCCTGTCCAAATGAATTTGACCCAAGCCTTCTTTCAGTCAAAGAAAAACAAAGTTTATTACAGATCCACCATATGGGCCAGACTCTCAAGAAATCTCACCTTTGGCTAGACTCTTAAGGAATCTGAGCACTTTCATGGAAATAGGATCTTATATACAGAAAGATTGTGGGAGGCATCTAGGGGTCTAATAGTCTGGGAGGAGTAGTCTAGGGAAGAACTTGAGGAGGAGTCTAAGGAGGATCTTGATGGGACTGGAGTGACCAGAGGTCAGACTCCAGGAAGCAAAAGAATGGGATGAAGGGTGGGAAGTAACTGAAGGCTACTTGGAAATTACAGACAATGGAGGGTTAGGCTATATTAAGGATACCAGATTTAGGTGTGAAAAGTCAAATCATATGGGAAGATTCAAGGGGGTTCCCAGACCTTGGACCCCATCACAAGGAAGGACATGGAAGTATCCTTATTCATCTTTTACAAGTAAGAAAAGGAAGGTTCAGAGAGGTTGACTGATTCACAGTCACATCTAGTTAAGTGAGATAGGTGGAATTCAAATCCTGGTCTACTCTCTCTGGGTCTATCACTCTTTTCACTGTATTAAACTACCACTCTGGAGCTCATAGATTGGACACCATGTCCCTGCCCACCTAGCTCAGAGTGAATGTAAATACTAAAGAGTTAACTGCTTCCTTTTACCCAGGAACCCTGAGGGTCTTCCCCTCCAAGTCTGATTTTTTGGTTATTTTTTCTTTTATTAAAAGGGGCCATTCTTTGAGTAACTACTTAAAGAGGCCTATTCATTGAATAGGTGTATCTCACTCAAAGTGAGACTCTGATAAGACCTTAGCCTAAAATGGCCAAGGTCTCATATTGCATCCTGAGCTTTCTCCAGTTGTCCTGATGAATATTGGACCACTGGACCCAGATGGCTCTGGGCTGGTGACCTTGTACAGCCCTCCCTCACTCAAATCAAAGTCAATTGCAAGTTATGTCATCATCTTGAAGTCATGGTCCTCTTTGAGAATGAAGGACAAACACAGCCACAATCAAACTCCCACTGATTACACACTACAGCAGTGCCCAGGGGTCTTTCTGAGTAAAGGTATACATAGCCAGGATATATTTAGTCAAAGGAACAGGGAAAAACTTCCTTTAAAAAGTTTTTCTTTCTCCACTCCAAATTTTAAACTTTGTTTTGTATATGTTTTGTGTTTGCTGATCTATATATATATTGCTTCTGTCTAGTAGAATATATGTTCCTTGAGCGGAGTGACTGTTATTTTTGCCTTCGTATCCCCAGCATCACAGTGCTTGGTATATACTATGTGCTTATTAATGCTTGTTGAATTAATAGCCAGCAGTTACATATCACTATTGTTAAAAAAACACTTTGCATTATTACCTCATTAGATCATCACAGCAGTTCTGGGAGATAGGTACTATTATTATTATCCACATTTTATAGATGAGAAAACTGAATCTGAGAACATTTAAAGAATTTGACTTGGATACCCAGCTAGTAGGTATCTGTAATGGTAATTTAAATGGGAAGATCTTTCCCATTCATTAATAGTCCCTTGAGTCACATGGAAACCTGAGTCACATGAGTCTGAGTCACATGGAACCTCTGAGGGAAGAATTTGCTGAATAGGTGGAACAGGAAGAAGCAGAGCTAGAGTAGAGCTAAAAGAAAATTGGGTAGAGTCTAGTCAGAACTAGGAAGGATGCAGGCAAGCAAAATGCAAGCTAGTCTGAGTGAAAGAACTTGTTTATGGTTTTGTTTCAGGAGGCCTGCTTGTGATTTGTTTAATGGAGCTGGCTTGTGGGAAGCCTAGCGGGGGGAAGGCTTGGGGAGGGGTGTTGTCTTCTGCATTGTTATTGTGTATAGATTCTTGTTACTATGATGGATTTGGTTTTCTGATGTCTGAATAAATGCTTTGGCTCTGTTTTCCATTTGGAGAGTCTGCTGTATTTTGTGATTCAGAATTGTGCCAGGATATTCATGGCCACTGTAGGCTCTGTGAATATCACATTGGTGCTACAGTGTTTGAGGCAGGATTCAAACTCTGGTTTGACTAATTCCAAGTTCAATATTCTATCCACTGACCCATTTAATCAATAAGATCACTTAGAGAACAGGAAGGAGTGAGGTGGGGTAGATGATCCTTTTCTACCTTTTTCTGTCCCTTTGCAGTATGTTCATAGTATGACAAAGAAATCTATTTCCTGCAGATAGAGTATGCAGAGCCCTGCCAATGAATGCTAATGATGTTATGATGAAATTAAGCCACAGTAGAGACAGGCACCATCAATCATTTGCTAGATGATCTTTGAGCACCCCTTGTAGTTCCTTGTTTGTGATATTATGAACCTTTGGGTGAATAATTATTGGAGTTCTCTTTGGGCAGGAATGATTCTAGCCAGTATCATGAGAATGAAAGGAAGGACGAATGTACCCTTAGTGATCACAAAGTCTTGAAATTCTATGGGGAGTGCAAATTTGGGCTTTATTGGCACTAGGCACTCTATTCCTTACAGCTACTACCTGCAGTTATCTGTCCCAATAAAGTACTTAAATAGACACAGGTTTTCTTTATGTTTCTCCCAACTCAGGAGCCAAGATTGAGGGAGGGTAGGAGAGCAGTAGTTACGACCTACATTAGGGACATAAGGTAGCAGAGTAGAGAGAGCATTGAATCTAACATAGAGCAAGGGACTTAGTTTTGAATTCTAGCTCTGTCAATTGCTACCTGTGTTGCTCTGGCCAAACTGCTCATCTTGTTCTATCTCTGCTTTTTCATCCCTGAAATGAGGGCATTATACTATCTCATTTATTGAAATATATAATCCTTGAGAGCAGGAACCATACTTTTAAAATAATTTTTTATACCCCAGCACTTAACACAGTGTCTGGCACATAGTAAAGGCTCAGTAAATGTTTTATGACTGACTGATTGTTTGGGTTTTGAAGGAAGACTAAGACACCTAAAGTCTTGCTTGTTGTGTTAGGGTCTGCTTTTTCTTTTGAAATAGTTATCACTAGTGGTTCAGTGTAACCACAATATTCAGAGAAGACAAGCCAAGTAGCCTTAAAAAGCAAAACTCAGGTACCTGCTGAACAAATTCTCTTATAAAAACACAACTACATATCTTTGGAGGTTAGTTCTTTAGCTGAAATCTCATTGGTTCAATGTCAGGTTGAAGTTGAATGTCAATATCAAGTTGATACTTTTCTTGGAAAGTTCCTAGAGAAGCATTAAAGTAGGTGCTGACTGACCACTGCTCTGCTCCCAAGGCTGTGATTTGTCCTTTGTTCTCAAAGAGGACAATGACATCAGGGAGATGATGACACGACTTGCAATTGACTTTAATTTGTGTGAGGGAGGGCTATGCAAATTCACCAGCCTCACTTTCTCCTCCAGAACCATCTAGGTCCAATGGTCACATAGCGATCAGGATGACTGGAGATAGCCCAGAATACAGTAGGAGACCTTGGCCCTTTTCAGCTAAGTGTCACTTTGAGTGAGGCAACACTTATTCAGTAAATAGGCCTCTTTAAGAAATGAGTCAAGGGATGGCTACTGGCAATTCTGGGCAAAAGGAGTTAGAAATGCCCTTAAGAATGTGGGAGCAAAGAAGGTAAACTTGGTGACACATTGGTCCTGAGGGGAGGGAAATGTTTCCTTTATTCCTTCCTTCTTTCCTTCCACACTTCCTTCTTTTCACCTAAAAGCACTTACACAGGGCTAGCCTTGTGAGGTAGATGTAAACCCAATTTCTACCTCAAAGTAGAGAAAATCAGGATTATTATTTCACAACTATTATTGAACTTGCTATGCATCATATCCCTATTTAAAAACTGACTTCTGAAACATTTAATGATTAGGTTGTGTTAGAAGCAATATCCTAATCCTTGCCCCCATGAAAGTTAAGCTAGTTTTTCCTTAAAAGATACTGAAACCATCCTTGAGACTTGGTTGGCTCATAAGACTGAAGATTCAGGATATTGACATTACTTCCTAGTCTCCTGAGTACAAAGCAGCCTGGAGGAGCTCTAGTAATTCTCTGATATTTGGGTGGAAGATCAAGATGGATGACTTCAGCATAGGAGCTTCACTCAGCTGAAACAATTCAAGGTGTCCTCATTGCCTATCCTTGTTGATTATCTTTTCCTGTTATAACTAATGAATGAATACTAATGTCTCAATTTATTCTAATATCAAATCCAAACTACCAAAGGACTTGCCTTCTTTCATCATAAGTCCCATAGAATTGTGGTTTGTCACTGTGGTTACAATTCCTTTCAAAATTGTTTGTCTCTACAATATTGCTTTTATTGTACAAATTGTTCTTCTGCTTCTGATTCCCTTGTTTTGTATCAATTCATGTCTTCCAGTGTTCTCTGAAGTCATCCTATTCATCAGAATTTCTTATAGAATAATAATATTCCATAACACATATATTGTGATTGCTATTAGCCATTCTCCAATTTAGGGCACCCTGTCATTTTCTATTTTTTTTGCAATTACAAAAAGAGGTGTGTAGGGTCTGTAATTCTTTTCACAGGGATATTCATGCCTCTCCCTGCCCCCAAACCGGGGCAAGCTTGATACTGAAGAAAGAGGCTCAGAGCCCCATTATGATTATATAAGTGAAGTTGAATAATCATATATAGGTTACTTACATTAAGGGCGGTCTGGGGCAGCAGCCAGGCACATGGTGGATCCCTGCCAAGAGTGTAATAATCTTTCAGTCTGGGTCAGCAGCCAGATGATTCAGTGGATCCCTGCAAAGACCCTGAAAAAGCTCTGTGGTAATAATGGAAATCAAACAAAGGGAGGAGGAGCAGTAGAGCATCATTACATATGTCATTGTGGTTTAGCTAATGTTTTGATTGATAGCTTAGCACTGGGCTTGAGTCCAGAACCCTGGGCATCAAGGCCAGTGTTGTTGGGTAGATGACCAAACAGAGGTTTGTGTTCTGGTCATGTACTGATCATGTACCAGTCACCATGTCTTGTTATGGTCCCAGTATCTGAGTTATGGTTTTCACCAGTCATAATGATTAAATTCTGGTTTTCACTTCTTACTATGTTTTTGTAGCTTTTCCCCTATAGGGACCCCACAAGGAGTTAGAAATATTTCTGTATATATGAGCCCTTTTCTTCTTTCTTCAATCAATTTTTGATAGAGACCTAGTAATAGTATCGAGTCAAAGAGTATTCTCAGTTTTCGTTTTTTGAACATAGTTCTAAATTATTTTCCAAAATGACTGGACCACTTCACTGTTCCACCAACAGTACCTCAATATGCCTGTTTTCCCACAGTTGTCCCATCATTTGTCATTTTTCTTTTTTATTAACTTTGCTAATCTGAAGGATTTGAGGTTTTAATGTGCATTTCTCTCAGTTGTTTTAACTTGCATTTTTCTTAGAAATGAGATCTTCATCAGAAACATTTGTTGCAAAGACTCCCCTCTCCATTTACATACTTCTCTTTTAATTTTTGCTGAATTGGATTTTGCCAGTGCAAAATGTTTTAAATTTTATGTCATCAAGATTGTCTGATTATTTCCAGTAAATTTTTCTGTCATTTGATGGGTCATAAATATTTATTTACCCTGTCTATAGATCTGGCAGGTAATTTCTCCCTTGCTCTTCTAATTTGCTTGTGACATCACCTTTTATGTCTAAATCATGTACTCATTTAGAGTTTATCTGGATATACAATATGAGGTATTTTTCTATATCTAGTGACTGCCAGAATGCTTGTCAGTTTTTTCAACAATTAATTTGAATAATGAATGCTTTCCCGAGGACTGGAGTCTATGAGTTTACCAAACACTAACCTACTATGCTTGTTTGTTTCTGTATAATGAGTAGAAGGATAATTGAGGAGGGTGGTGGGTAATGCTTGAATCTCATTCTCATTGGAACAGGTTTAAAGTGGGAATACATATATACTATCAATTAGGTATAGAAATCTATGTTACCCAATAGGAAAACAGGAGAGGAAGTGGATAAAAGGTAGGAGAGAGGGAGAGATGATAAAAGAAAGGGTAGATTAAAGAAGCCAGAGATCAGAAGCAAAACAAACTTTTGAGGATGAACAAGATAAGAGAAAGAGGATAAACAGAAGGATATGAGATTGCAGGGAAATAGTAATCATAACTCTTAAAGTGAATGGGATGAGTTCATCCATAAAAGGGAAGTAGTTTGCAGAACAAATTGGAAACCTGAATCCCACAATATATTGTTTATAAGGTACACACTTGAAACAGAAACACACATAGAGGTAAAGGGCTGAAGTAGATCTATTATGCTTTAGCTGAAGTAAAAAAGGCAAGGGTGGCAATCATGATCTCAGGCAAAGCAAAAGCAAAAAAGAAGAACTATTTAAAAGAGATAATTAGGGAAACTACATTATTCTAAAAAGCGTCATTGACAATGAAAGAATACAAAAAAAATTACAGTAAGTTTCTCAGATAAAGGTACTTTTTCTCAAATATATAGGGAACAGAGTCAGATTTATGAAAATAAGAGCCATTCCTCAACTGATAAATGATCAAGGACATGAACAGACAGTATGAAAAAGAAGAAATCAAAGCTATCCATAGCCACTGGAAAAAAATGCTCTAACTTACTATTTTTTAGACAAAGGTAAATTAAATTAACTCTGAAGTACCACCTTTTACCTATCTGAAATGACAAATACTAGAGGGGGTGAGGGAAAATAGGTACCCAATTACCCAATAAACTTTTTGGTGAGCAGTCAACTAGTCCAAACATTCTGGAGAACAATCTGAAAATATACCCAAAGGGTTATAAAAGTGTGTGTGTGTGCGTGTGTGTGTGTGTGTGTGTGTGTGTGTGTGTGTGTGTGTGTGTGTGTGTACCCTGTGATCCAGTAATACCAATACTAGATTTTAAACCTTAAAGAGATCAAACAAAAAGGAAAAGGACCCATATGTACAAGAATACAGCAGCTCTCTCTTTTATTTTTGGTGGCAATAACATTGGAAATTAAGGAGCTGGTTATCAGTTAGGGAATGACTGAAGGAGAAGTGTCATATGATTGAGGTGGAGGACTATTGTGGTATAAGAAAAGATGAGAGGGTGATTTCAGAAAAAAAAAAAACATGGCAAGGCCTACATGAACTGATGTGAAGTGAAATGAGATCTGGAAGATCATTGTGCACAGTAACAGTAAAGATGTAATGATGATCCACTGTGAAAGACTTGGCTACTCTAATCAATAATTCAAAGCACTCCTGATGAAAAAAATGCTATTCACCTCCAGAGAGAGAGAGAATTGATGAGATCTGAGTCCAAATTGAAATATAATTTTCTCCATTTTTTTCTTTTTCTTGTGTGATTTGGCTATCATGGAAGTATGTTTTCCATGATTTTATATGTAAAATTGATATAATTTACTTGTCTTCTCCATGCGTGGGGTAGGGGTGAATTTCATGGAGAAAGTTTGGAACTCAAAATTTTAAAAGAAAGGATGTTAAAAATGAATAGATAATATGTTTATTGAATTTTTTTTTGTTCTTTAGGATTTTTAAGTAAACCAAGATACTCCTTCAATGTTCTCCAGAGATTTATCATATCTGTTCATGTTTAGTCCTATCAGTCATTTCTGACTGTGACTCTATTTGGGTATTTCTTGGCAAAGATACTAGGGTGGTTTGCCATTTATTTCTTCAGTTTATCTTGTAGATGTGAAAACTGAGGCAAACATGGTTAAGTGACTTGCCAAAGGCCACATAGCTAGGAAGTGTACCAGCTCAGATTTGAACTCAGGAAGATGAGTCTTCCTGACTCCAGGCCCACTCCTCTATCCACTGTGTCATTTATCTGTTGTATCATATCTAACTTCTTTTAAATTCTCTTCAGGTTCTTGAAAACAGTGGCACAGTGGATAGAGATCTAGGCCTAGAGTAAAAAAGATTAACCTTCCTGAGTTCAAATTTGGTCTCAGGCTTATTAGTTCTGTGACCCTTGGCAAGTCACTTAACCCTGTTTGCCTCAATTTCCTTATTTGTCAAATGAACTGGAGAAGGAAATAGCAAATAGCTCCAGTATTTTTGCCCAGAAAACCCTAAATGGGGTCATGAAGAGTCAGACATGACTGAAAAATGACTAAACTGAACAGAATTCAATTTTCCCACTATTATAATTTTCTGGGTTATTTCTTCCTCTAACTTATTCAACTTTTCCTCTAAGAATTTAGATACTAGGCCATTTTGTGCATATAATTTAGTTTTCATATTAGTTCACTTTCCTCTCCCAGGCCTTTGTTATAAGTAGGTTCCCTATACCTATGATGATGATAAAGTTCTGAAGTATATATATAATCTCCAGATATTAGAGGGTAAGCAGTTTATCCTTACCTAGTTCCTTATGAATGCTCATTCATGTTTACCTTTTTATGCTTCTTTTTACTTTTGTTTTTCTGTCTCAAAAGTCTCAAAATTTTTCTAACTTTCCTTAAGAATGCTTGTCAGTGCTGTATTTCATTAAAGGCTTATTTCCCCCCATATGCTGAAACTGTTTTTCTAAGTAAATTATTCTTGGCTCTAAGTCTAAATCTTTTGCCTTTAAAATATCATGTTCTGAGCTCTTCACTTCATCATTTTGATGGTTGCCAAATCTTGTGTGACTGTGTCTCCTTGGTATTTGAACTATTTCTTTCTGACTACTTGCAGTATTTTTTTTTTTTTTAAATTTGATGCTTTGACTATACTATTCTTCGGATTTTTCATTTTGGAATTTCATGAGATGACTTGTTGATTCTTTTTATTTTTACTTTTTTCATTGATTCTAATATATCTGAGTAGTTTTCTTTTAAGATTTCTTGAATAAGGATGTCTAAGCTCTTTTTCTTTTGGTCATGTCATCTAGATAGTCCAATAGTTTTTATAAATTTTTTTTTAACTCAATCTGTTTCCCTCATCAGTTTTTTTTCCTATGAGATGCCTTATATTATGTTTTCTTTTTATTGTTTTTACTTTGTTTTATGGTGTTTCTTGATTTCTATTTGATTTATTCTAATTTTTACATGGCATTTTTCTCCCTTGGGAAGGGTTTTTGACATCTTATTTCAACTGTTTATCCTCTTTCCACATCCGTCTTCCATAGCTCTCTTTTCTTATGCCATTTTTTTCCCTTTAGCACATGCATTGGGCTTTAAAATTCATTTTTAGCACAGTCTCTTTTTGTCTCTCCTCTTACTTCATCTCTTTCTATAATTCTCATAGGATTTGTGTTCAAGCTCTGTTTTTCTTTCAGACTTTGCCAGTAGATATTTTTGAGTCAATTATCTACTTCTGGGTGTGTGGTTTGAACATCCCTGTCACCATAGTAAATTTTTGATGATTTTTTTTTTGTTTGTTCATTCTTCCAATCTATTTCCCGATTTTGAACTTTATGTTAGGGAATGGTTCAGTCCTTTTCTAGGGGAAATGACTGGGTCTTTCTGATGGTTTCTTGGGGGGTATTGAGTTTTATGTTATTTAAGGATGTCAGAAGCATCTTAGTCCATGGACCTGCAAGCCTTCAGTGTTTCCAAAATTATGTGAACTAAGGTAAAGTTAGATTATTACCCACTTTATATGAGCTTTTAATATTCATAATCTATGTTCACTGCTTGGCATTAGTTCAGTAGACCTTTGCTGTACTCATGAACTACCAACTGACTAGAAAGTTCTTCAGGTTCAGTGACAAAATGTCACATTTCCCTTTGGTCTTAGATTTCTGCACTGTTTATTCCACTGCAAGTTTCATCCTGGACTGGTGAGTCTGTGCCGTACTCCTTGGGAGATAGACATACTTTTACTCTTTGCTTCTGAACTTATTCCTGCCTCAGTGTAAAACCTGGGGCTCATGAATGCTACCCCTAGTTTGAAGTTTCCTTCTCATTCTGCCCTCAGTCTGTTACCTGGAACTGGATAGTTAGTGAAAAAGCTGCCAGTTGGAACCAATCCCCATGCTTATCATACGTTTAGGATTGTACTTCTTCTTACCCCATTAGACAACGTTGATCCTTTTTCAGTCATTTCCTGTGGCTATTCCAGGTTAGACTCCATTCACGATGTCCACAGATCTCCCTCTCTGTGCGCTGATGTTCTCTAGAAAAATGACCTGATTTTTTTTCTTGGACTTTCTGAACAAAACTTAGTCTTGTGTATTTTCTACATCTTTAGGAGCAGGTTCTGTTAGAAGACCTGGGGGAGGTATCTACTCTGTGATCTTGGCTCTAGTCTCTATCTCCATGCATTTTCCTGGAATGTACTTCCTCAATTGTGCCTCTCAGGAGCCTGAACTTCCTTGAAAATTCAATCTGGAGATCATTTTCTTATGAAGCCATCTTTGATTCACCAGGTTTTCAATATTTTATCTTTCCTCAAATTAGCTATTATATATTTATCAGAGTACACTTTGTATAACCTTGATGAAACATAAGCTTGTTGCTTAAGCTTTTAGAAGCAATTAGATGGTTCAGTACATAGAGTACTGGGTGTAGAATCAGGAAGAATGATATTTAAGGCAAGGATCAAATACTTACTAGTTGTGTGACCCTGGGCAAGTCACTTAATCTCTATTTGTCTCAGTTTCCTCAACTGTAAAATAGAGATTATAATAGCACCTACCTCCAAGAGTTGTTGTGAGGATCGAATGAGAATATATTTTTTAAAAGCTCTTAGCACAGTGCCTGTTACACAGTAGCCTCTATATAAATACTTAATCCCCTAAGACTTTTTATCTCTGCATCTTCAACAGTTAAAACAATCTGTGTCACCTAGAGAGGCAGGGTAGTGGACAGAGTGTGGACCTCAGATTCATGAGACTTGGTGTTATGCACTTCCCTACTCAGAATTGGATATTAAATGTGTGACTATGGAAAAGTCACTTTTCTTTCCAGAAGCTTTGGAATTTTCCCCCTAATCCATAAAATAAAATTGTGGTGAAGATTAAAGAATTATATCAATGGGAGTTATTACTAAATGGTTGTTGAATGGAGTAATAACTGACTTACTTGACTCTAAGGAAAAAATTTTGTAGAGTGTGATAAAAAAGAGAAATATTATTATAAATAAGATCATTTATAAAGAAGTGTGAAGATAGATGGCACAGTGGAGAGAGTGCCCTGCCTGGAGTTAGGAAGACTCATTTTCATGACTTCACGTCTGGCCTCAAACACTTAATAATTAACTGTTTGACCCTGGGCAAACCCTGTTTGCTTCACTTTCCTCATCTATACAATGAACTGGAAAAGGGAATGGTAACCACTCTATTATCTTTGCCAAAAAAATCCCAAATGGGATCATGAAGAATTGGACATGACTGAAAACCACTGAACTGCAACAAAAATTTAACAAAGTACTTGGTAAGATCTGATACAAATGTAAGATATTATTAACAAATCTAATACTAAGTTCTTGGATTCATCCCCAAAGCTAATTTGATATAATGAAAAGAATACTGGATTTTGAGTTGGAGGATCTAGGTTGGAATCCTGGACCTGCAACATAGGATGATAACTTTGGAACTGGAAGGGATCTTACATGTCACTTAGTTCAGGCTCTTTATTTTGTAGGTAAAGAAACTGATGCTTAGGGAGAGTGACACTGACAGTAAGTGGCATAACTGGGATTCAGAGTCAGGTCCTGTGACTTTGGGTTCAGCCATCTTGTCATTGCAACACACAGCTGCTGTGACATTGGGTGTAATATCACACAAAAATGTTTCATCTCCCTGTTCTTCCAATTTCTCGTAAATATGAGAAAGCTGTACTAAATAATCCTTGGGGTTCCTTTCTGCTCATTTTGTCTTGCTTAATGACTGTAGAATTGTCTTTATTACACATTTCACCCTTGGAAGAACTCATACTTCTATATAGAGCTCTTTTGTCAGCTGTAACTTGGCCTTGAAAGAACTTAATTCTTTAAGGTAATGGGCAGGCAGTGCAGTGAACATTTTTTCCTTCAAATGGATTTAGAAAATGACCATTCAAAAAACATATCATAACCTGACTTAACACAACACAACCCTACACCAGCAAATTTTAGCTGTGTACAGTATATAGCAGGCAAAGAATAGGCAAGCTAGTATCACTGAATCCAACTAAATCAGGGCAACGAGCTAGTTGTGGGTGTTGGATGATGTGACAAAAGAACTCAGCTAAATAAGCCCTCTGTTTGGAAGAAATTACACTCCATGGCTACTAATGTTTATTAGGCTCTGATTAGCCTCTTAGATTCCAATAAAGACTCTCATTATAGCTGCTTTCCACTTCTTTAGGGAAATGGAGTTAGGAATACTAATCAACTACGAGTCAATAGAGAATACAGAACTGATAGGAGAGTTTGGTAGAGGATGCCAGAATTTGGCCCCAAAGGCAAACAAGATAAACTTCAGTATCCGTGTCTCTCTGTTCTATGTGTGTGAAGGAGGTGATGGGGAAAGGGAACAGTTCATATTAGTCACTAGTCTTCAAGTCAACAAATTATTTCACTAAGTCCAGACCAGTGGTATCCTGAGAAGAAAAAGGTTGGGTGCACAAGCAAAGGACTTCTTGTGATGAGATGACTGGTTTATCAGGTTTCAAATTCCTTAGGGTCAATCAATCTGCCAAAGTTCTTTCAGGTATTTTGGAGGAAATCCTAGGGAATTCTCATATTGAGCACAGTTCTCTCATGTACTTTGAAAGGACCCGAGTCATCAAATCCCACTGACTGTGTACAGAGGGAAAAGTTATATCTTCAGCTATTTACCTGGTTGGTTTTTTCATCAGAACCATGTATCCACAAAAGACCTTTTCCTAATCTCTTGAAAAGAAACTCAAGAATGTGGGATGGGACATTAGTTGGCAGCAATCCAATTAAATTCCACAAGAATTCATTAACTTTCTACTATGTGTAAGGCATTGTGATTCATTTAGTACTAAGCAGGCAAAGTTGGCTAGATAGTGCAGTGGATCAAGTACTGGACTTGGAATCAGGAAAATCTGAGTACCAATCCTTAATAAAATAAAAAACCTATGTAATGACAACATGATAACTAACATTTATAGAGTGCTTACCATATATTAGTCACTGTGTTAAGTGCTTTCCAAATATTATATCATTTGATCTCCACAAAACCCTGGGAGGTAGGCACATTATCCACATTTTACAGATAAGAAAACGGAAGAGAAGAGAGGGTAAGTGAACTGCCCAGGGTCACATAACTAGGAAGTATCTGAAACCAGATTTGAACTCAGGTCCTCGTGACTCCAGGCCCAGTGTTCTATCTAGATACTTAAAAGTATGTCTCAGATACTTAATATTTGTGTGGCTCTGGACGAGTCACTCAACCTTTCTCATCCTCAGTTATCTGATATGTAAAAAAGGGATATTCTCCTATCTTGCAGAGCTCTTGTGAGAGTTAAATAAAATAATATTTATAAAGCATTTTGAAAACCTTAAAGAATTACATAAATACTTGACATTAAAAATGAAAAAAAGTCCCAGTCTACTAGGGTCTTGCATTCTACTAGGGAATGTAAAATGCTTACAAATTAATATATGAATTGTATGGAAAGTAAGTTCAGTAAAGGGGGGAGAATTCCTTCTCCAGCCCATTTTACAGATGAGAAAACTGAAGAAAACAGGGTTCAGTGACTTGCTCAGGGTCTCACAGCTAAGTGTCTGATGCCAGATTTGAACTCAGGAAGATGAGTCTTCCTGACTCCAGGTCTGGTGCTCTATCCATTGTACCACCTAGCTACAGTATTGTTGGAACTCATCTATCCAAGAAACACAGAGTACTTCTTCTTGGGGGTATATGACAAACCATTGTGTATTCTGTGGGAGAGAAACAGAGGTTCAATAAGTATAGTAAAGAAATTTAAACTCACAACACAACCCAGAGTGGGACAAGGGAATATGGCATTAAAATCAAACTAAATGTGTATTTTAAGAATGACTTAACAACTTGGATTTTGTCTTAATAAATAGAAAAACTGAAAACAAAAATTATCTACCCTACATAGTCACAATACTTTTAGTCTGAACTCCAGGACACAGAAACTACTTTAATCACTTATATACAGTATAAAGTAGAGAAAATGTCTAAAACATTTTTGAAAGTCAGAAATAGCCCTAAGAAACCTATACAAAATATACCAACTTCAATGTTAGGATCTCATTTGCTTACCAACTCTCTAAAAGTCTTTGATACCCTCTCTCATTCACTTTTTAATGGATTTCATTGCTATAAGTCTCTTTCCTCAATACTTCCCCTTTGGGAAACTTCTAAATTTCAAACCTTTCTTGCTTACTTAATAGCCTACCTCCTTTAAAATACGCAAGTTCTATATTCACTCAAAACCTTACTAGACATTGTATTTCATCCGTAAAACGAATCCATGAGAAATAACATGAGTTGCAGTCTCTTCAACAGAGTTTGAACACTTGGCAGTATAGCTAGAGAAAAAATCTCAGTGTCCAGTATCTTGTCTTGCCAGGTGATTTTCAGAATCTTCCTGAGACAATTCAAAGGGAAGCAGCTCAGTTTTCTGGCATGGCGCTGGTATGCTGTCCAGATCTCACAGGCGTATAACAATGAGGTCAGCACAGCAGCTCTTACACCTTGGGCAAGCCGCTCAGATCTCAACGCCTCTGTAATGAAGGAATTGCACATGACGGGCTTTTAGATCTTTCTAACTCTAAATCCTTGATGGATGATTTTTGATCCATCTTGTTCAAGGCAGGCTAGACGTTGTTGGGCAATGATTAAGCCGCTCTGTACCTTACTTTCTTTATCTGTAAGATGAGGAAAACAGGAACATCATCCTTGTGGAGTTGTGGTGAGGACCAAATGAGTTAACATATGGGAAGTGTCTTGCAAAACTTAAAGCACTATAAAAATACCAGATATTGTTTTTGTTGTTGGTTTTAGAGACGATATTGTTCTTTTTATGTCACTATTGTTAGCTCTCTGGAATAATTCCAAAACATTTGAACAGAGAATTCCTGGAGAATAATGTTTCACTCTAGTGAAAGGAATTTCTAATGGTGGAATGCAAGTGTGGTTGACTGCATACCTGAGCTGGACCATCACCAAAACTCAGGCAAGTCTTTTCCTTCCCTTCCCTTCCCTTCCCTTCCCTTCCCTTTCCTTTCCCTTAGTTACATAGTTACGAAGTGTCTGATTTGAACTCAGTGAGATGAATCTTCCTGACTTTAGGTTTAGCACTCTATCCACTGTGTCACCTAGCTGCCCTCAGTACCCCCTGCCAGGTAACTATAAATTGAATAATATAAACATACATATAATCATATATAGTATTTATATTATAATATATGCATACATAAATAGATATAGAGTATAATAGGCAGACAAGTTACCAACATACCTCAGTGGAAAGATTTTCCACAGTGGAAGTTCAATAGGAATGATAAAAACCTACAGATCAGACAACAAAACAAACTGATACAACTCTGTACTACCTCTCTCACATTGCAATTCTGACATATCCTTCCCAGAGCAGACTAAATATACCATGTTGCTTTAACAGTAACCTTTAAATCATTCTAAACTCCCAATGAGCAATAAAAAAAACTAATGTTAAATGCAGGTCAGAATGGCATAGTGGAATGAACACTCACTTAGGATTCAGATAACTGGGGTTAAGATATTTCTTTTGTTGCTTTTAGCTTTGTGACCTTGGACAAGGCCCTTGACTTCCCTGGGACTCAGTTATCTCATATGTAAAATGAGGAGGTTGAACTAGCTGGTTTATGAAACATTTCCTAGCTCTAAATCTATGATCTGGATATTTACCTTTAAAAATATTTTCTCTACAATGCACAAAGTAGCAGCAATATCGTATGATGATAATTTTTGAATGACTTGGCTATTCTCAGCAACATAGTGATCCAAGACATTTCTGAAAGGATTCATGGTGAAAAATGCTGTCTACTTCCAGAGAAAGAACTGATGGACTCTCAACGTAGATAAAAGCATACTTTTAAAAACTTTATTTCTCATTTTTTATTTTGTTTTGTTATTCTTTGGTCTGTGACAACATGGCTAATATGAAAATGTGTTTTACATGACTGACCATGTATAATCTATATTAAATTGCTTGCCGTCTCAATGCAGGGGGAGGGGAGAGAGAAGGAGGAAGGGGATTTGGAACTCAAAATTAAAAAAATTAAATGTTAAAAATTGTTTTTACATGTCATTTTGAAAAATAGAACATTAAAATTGAAAGCAAATAAATAAACATACTTTCTTTTCTCTTAAGAAAAATCTCCAGTCTGGTTTGAGTGAGTCTCATTCATCACTCTATCTCTTCTCTGTCTTTGACAATAACTTAGAAAAGAGATTGATTTTTCTTTATTTGGCTTTTTTCTACATAATTATACTATTATATACATACTATTGTATACATAATATTGTCTACGTAAATATACTACTATATACACTATTTTCAAACTCTCACTTCTTTCTCTATCAATGACTCTCAAATTCTATGAAATTGTAGAACACTATTTTCTGCTGGATTATTATAATATCTTCACTCTGCAAGTATTATATATTGAAGAAGTATTCATTCAAGTGATCCAATAAATTTACAAAAGCCCCAGATATTAATGGAGACATATAGGGTGAAAAAAGATAGGCTATTTCTTCACTGAGTTATAAGAGATCTAAGTAGTATGGTAGGGCATGGACCTGATTAATAATGACATCTATCAGGAGATTTCTGTATAGAAAACATGTTGTAATAGTTGTAACAAAATTTCCATGGGGCCAAATCCAATTATTGACTAACTCCAACTTTGTATGGGCTTAATTGATAGTTATGGTTTTTGCTTGAGCTAAAAAGAACATTAGAAATTATCTAGTTTGACCCTCTAATTTTACAGGTGGGAAAAATTGGGACCCAGAAAAAGAGGAGACATCTTAAGCCACAGAAGTTATATAATGATTTAGGAATTAAACGCAGGTGTCCTGTTTACTAGTCAAATAATTTTTGTACTATGCAATACTGCTATTCCCATGTTAAAAATAAAATATTTTCTATCAAATTGATTAATCTTTTCCAAGTTATTTGTACACTGCCATTTTGACAGACCTGCACTGAAATTATATAACTGGATTCTGAGTTTATTACAGCCTAACATCTTAGACCTTTAATTTTTCCAAATTTAATAATTTAATGTAATCAATTAATGTAATCAAAATTATCCGTTTGGTATCTCACAATGCTCTCTATTTCTTGTTTATTCATAAATTCTTCTCCTATCCTTAAATTTGGTAGGTATTCCATGTTCTTCTAATTTACTTATGATATCTCCTTCATCATTTTAATCATTTCAAAATACTGTGGCCCTTATATATTTTTTTTCATTTACTGCTCTAATTTCCTTTAAAACCTTTCAGCAATTTTCCTTAACATTTGTTTCCTAAACTCCTTGCTCTTGATGCCAAAGGTTTCTAGTCCATGAATATTTCTTGGCATATTAGTCTTTCACTTCCTTGATTTTCCTTAATCTCTCCATTTCTTTTTCTCTTTTGCCCATTCATTTCAGACCTGATTCTAATTCTCACAATCTAAAGACACCATTATCCTTTCTGCCTTCACTGCAAAGTTGAAACCAACTCCTATGTCCTCTATGAAGTTTTCCATGATGTAATGGAAATAGATGTTGGAGTTTGAGGACTCACTTTTAAATTATAACTCTACCAGTTATTTAACTTTGGGCAAGTTATTTAACTTCTCTAGGCATCAGTAGTTTCATTTTTAAAATGATGAGATCTAATTTTCAGACCTATCAGGTACTAGCTAAGAAGTAAAATGATGGATCAGTGGAATGGAGTAGTGGAGTACTGAATACAGTACATAGTAGTGAATTATAATAGTCATCTTGTGTTTGATAAATGTAA
Source organism: Notamacropus eugenii (assembly GCF_028372415.1). NCBI lineage: Eukaryota > Metazoa > Chordata > Mammalia > Diprotodontia > Macropodidae > Notamacropus > Notamacropus eugenii. Next base: position 397,178,912 of record NC_092876.1, read on the forward strand.
AGATTTAAGCTTTTGGGATAAGAATTCACTATTTGGTAAAAGAAATGTTAGAAAAATTGGAAAGTCTGGCAAAAACTATATACCAATATCTTCCACCATTTACTAAGAAAAGGTCAAAATGGATACATGACATAGACATAAAGGATGCATCAGAAGTAAAATAGAAGAACATGGAATATATTATCACATTTATTGTTAGGAGAAAAAAATTATGAACAAACAAGCACGTGTGTGTGCGTGAAAGAGAGAGTGTATTGTGAGGTATACAATGGATAATTTTGTTTGCATTAAATTTTAAAACTTTTCATGCAAATTAAACAAATGTAGCCAAGAAGAAAGAAAACTGAAAATTGGGGGTAAATTTTATAGACTTTTTTTTGATAATTATCAAATATATAGAGAACTTTGTCATTTTCACAAGACTATGTCATTCCCCAATTGATAAATGGTCAAAAGATATGAAGAGACATTCTTTGAAAGAAGAAATCAAAGCTATATATAGTCACATGAAGAATGCTCTAAATCATTATTGATAATAAAAATGCAAAATAAATACCTTTGAAATACTATTGCATGCTTATCAGGTTGGCTAAAATGAAGAAAAAAATGACAAAACATTGCACAGGATGTAGAAAAGTTGAGACACTAATATGCTGTTGGCAGAACTGTGAACTAATCCAACTATTTTGGAGAATAATCTGGAATTATGTCCAAAGAGTTATAAAACTGTATATACCCTTTGATCCAGCAATGTCACTATTAGGTCTGTTTCCCAAGGTGATCAAGGACAAAAGGGACAGAAGCTATATGTGCTAAAATATATATATATATATACATATATACCAGCTCTTTTTGTGGTGGCAAAGAACTGGAAACTGAGGAGATGTCCATGGCAACTAAGTGGTGCAGGGGACACAATGAGGGCCCTGCAGTCAGGAAGTCTCTTGTTTCTGAGTTTAAATCTGACCTCTGACACTTACTAGCTATACAACTCTGGACAAATTATTTAACCTTGTTTACCTCAGTTTTATTATCTGCAAAATGAACTGGAGAAGAAAATGGCAAACCGCTCCAGTATCTTTGCGAAGAAGACCCTAAACAGGTCACTAAGAGTCAGAAACGACCAAAACAATTAATGACAGCAATCATCAATTAGGGCTTGACTGAATAAGTTGTGACATATGATTGTGATGGAATACTGCTATGATATAAAAAATAATGATTAATTTCTTTTTTTAAAAGATATACATAGAAAGACTTGCATAAAATAATGGAGTAAAACAAGCAGAACCAAGAGAACATCATATACTCCCACAGAAATATTATTTGAAGAGTAATTCTGAATAACTAAGCTATTCTTGAATTGAATATTCACATCAATTATAAAGAACCTGTGAAGGGAGATACTACCCACTTCCAGAGAAAGAATTTATATATAGAACTATGTGTTGTATGATTTTATGAATGTGTGTATGTACGAATGTGTGTGTGTGTATATGTATCTGTGTCAAATGCTGGCCTTCTCTAGTGTGAGGCTGGAAGAAAGGAATATGGTTCATAACTCAAAATGCAACAAATAAATGAATAAAATTAAAAGAAAAAATGAAATGATGGAGAGTTTTAATGATCTTTCTACCTCTAAGTCTATGATAATAAATAGAATAGCGATCTGTTTCATTTGAACTCTCACCTTGAGGCTTCAAGTGAAGAAGATCTTACAGAATCTCAAATTTTGTCTTTTTTTTTTTTTTGAGGACAAACGGGGTAAGTCAGGGAGACAAAGAGGAAGCAGGAGAAATATAATATTGGATCAGATGATTCTAAAAAAGAAGACAGTAAGATGGACCAAATTGAACAGGAAATTCTCTTCTACTTTTGAATTACCAATAAAATATTTCCTTAGACAAAAGGAACAGTAAGCATCTTTCTCACTTACCTCAAAATACTGTCCATATTTAAAACAAAAGAAATCTTTATGAAATTGATTAAAATTCAACTCTTGGAGGAAATATAGCTCATGTTTATGGGGCCATTTTTGACTTAGCTTTGGTCCAACAGAAGCAGTCACTGGGCATGTGAATATGAGGAAGAAAGGGGAAAAAACCAAATACAACCCTAGGAATAATTTTGGAAGAAATGCTTATTGGTACACACATGGAGACTCAGAATGCTTTACTGGCTTAATCACAGTTCTTTTCATTACATCTCTCTGACAAGGTGAAATCAAGGCATGGAGCAGTCATGTGACTTCCTCAAAGCTATTTAACAACATGGGGTCAAAGAGTTCTTTCACTTATTTTCCCATGGCAATTTTCCCATTTTCTTGCCTATAGCCCCTACAAAATATAGCACTTTGGAGGTCATTTTTCTCTAGCAAACCTCCGGTAAGCACTCTGTTTCAGAATCATTCTGCAGATACTAACCTTCAGTGTTTCACTAGAGAAGTTCAATACTTGCTTTCTTACATAGATGGCCTTGGGGCATTCCTACAACATGTGCAACACATTTCCTTTCTGTCCACACTCTCCTTCAACAGTCTGCATTGCCCAGTGTTTCCATTCTCCATTTCACAAAATATTAAGGACTCTTGAATGGCCTTTGAATTAGTCTGGATGATTTTCTTTACTTGTGGTGGGATGGAAAACAAACTTGGGAGACATATAGTTGTTTTTTTTTATTATTTAGAGATCTTTTTATAGCTTATTTTTACATCACATACTTTGATGGAGTTATAATTTCCTCAGTGATTGTTTTATATAAGCTACCAAATTTGGTTAAATTTAGATGTCAATGTTATATTACTGTATTTTTATTTTACATTCTAGTATATTTCATTTTAGGAACAATACAGTGGAATAGAAAAGAACAGTATTTGATTTGGAGATCCTGGAACCAAGTTCTTGTTCCCACATTTATTAGCCACCATGATGTTGCGCAGGTGCATTTTATGTCTTTGAGACATAGTTCTCTGTCAGCTATATGATGGGATGGCAGTACTTATATGGCTGTGTTCATAGAGCTATGGCAAAGGGCAGCTAAGTGGCAGAGTGCATGGAGTTCTGGGTCTGGTATTAGGAAGACCTGGGGTCAAATGCTGCCTCAGACACTTTTAGCTACGTGTGTGACCCTGGGCAAATCACTTAACTTCTGTTTGCCAATAAAATCTGTAAAATGGGATAATAATTGTACCTACCTCTCAGGGTTGTTGTGAGGACCAAAAAAGATAATAACTTATAAAAGATAATAACATAAAATAACTTATAACTATTAAAAGATAATGCTTAGCATAGTGCCTAGCTCACAATAAGTGCTACGTACAAGTTACCTATTACTATTATTATTATTAATCATGATATAAATGGGAGTAACCTCATTATACTTCATGTAGTACTTACTTTTCTGATCATATCAATTTTCATTGCTAAGATGATTGTGTGTGTGTTTATGTCACTTACACAGTACATAATCTTAAAGGAAAAATGAAAGATTTCTCTAATTTTTATATATATTTTAAACTTTCTTCTAAGCACTAGCAGTACTTGTAGCACAGTAGAAAAATCGCTGGCTCTCAAAGGGGAGGGTCAAGGTTCAAATCACGCTTTTGACACATTATCCGTGTTACCTTAGCCAAGTCACTTAACCACTTTGGGACTCAGTTTCTTCATCTGTAAAATTGGGGAAAGAATCAGATTAGATCAAGCATTCTTAGGGTCTGTGTATCCTCAGGCTCACAGACCTTGGATGGGAAAAATTGCATCTTTATTTTTACTAACCTCAAACTGAAATTGAGTGTATTTTTAATTTTGTATATGTATATAAAATATTATTCTGAAAAGGGACCCATAGGTTTCACCAGACTGCTAAAGGGACCATGAAATAATCAACAACAACAAAAAATCGTTAAGAACCCATGATTAGATAGACTTTTGTTCCTCCCAGAATCACATTTAATGGTTTTTCTCCACCTCCACTCCCCCTGACCTTTTTTCATGGTGTCCCTGGTAAGCCATGCTTTTTCAAAAGTTAAAATATTTTGCACCTATCATATGACCATACACTGTGTGAATACATGACAGAAAATGCTTCATCTGCCTGGGAATAAATTCTTGCTCTCCATTGTGGGTGGCAGTGTTTTCATGTGGGAATAGTTCCATCCTTTTTGAAAGGTTTGTTTCCACTTTTCAAAGACTTTCTTTCTGAGAATTCAGGGGAATTTTCCAGACGCAAAAGAGTCTCATGAATAGTGAAGGTTCCTATTCTGCTTTATCTTTAAAAACATCTGTCCCTTCCTACAGGTTAACAATATTGAGATTAAAACAAACAACTTTCTTGGAAGTTACAAAGATCAAGAAAATATGAAAATAACTTCACTTATTCACATATAGCCAATACTACTAACGTAGGCAAATATAACTAGAATCCAACTTTAGTAATGGGGAAACTGAGTCTTAGTCTAGTCTACTAAGCAAGCAAATAAAAAAGCAATCAGAAAATCTTTTTTAGTATCTGCTGTATGATTGGCATTGTGCTTGGCCCTGGGGGTATGAAGAAAAGAATGTAATAGTCCCTATCCTCAAATATTTTATGTTTTTTCAAGGAAAATCCTATGTAACATGGAAACCCCATGTAACCCTATGAAGGTAGAGATAATAATAATTATAGCTAGCATTAACAAAGCACTCATTTCATATTATTCTTACAATAGCCCTGTGAAAAAGAGGTGCTCTTATTATTCCTGTGTGTTATATGAAGAAATTGGGACAGGCAGACATTAAGTGACTTGCCCAGGGCCACACAGCTACTAAGTGTCTGAGGCCAGATTTGATCTGAGGTCTTTCTGACTAGTCTAATTCCAAAACTAGCACTCTATGGGTACAATGTTACCCAGCTGCCAAAATGAACAACGTCAAATGCTAAAATGTGGACAGACTGATGTCCTCACTCTCTACTTAGAATTTATAGAAGTATGCTACTGAGGATAAAGCACTGGACACGGCGTTGTTCAGTCATTTCATTTGTTCAGCTGTGTCCAACTCTTCATGACCCTTTGTGGGGTTTTCTTGGCATTTCCTGGAGTGGTTTGCCATTTCCTTTTCCAGCTCATTTTCCAGATGAGGAGACTGAGGCAAATAGCGTTAAGTGACTTGTTTCAGAGTCACACAGCTGGTAAGCATCGGAGGAGGGGGTTGAACTCGGGGAGATGATTCTTCCTGACTCTAGACCCAGCACTCTATCCACTAAGTCATGTAGCTTCCTGTTTGGGCATGGAGACTTGAGTTCAGTTCTGATTTCTGACATTACCTATTTCTGAGAACTTGGACAAGTCTCTTTATACATGAAGATCTATGTTTCTTCCTCTAAAAAATAAGTTAAACTAAATGTTCCTTTCTAACTCTATGATTCTAAAATAATAATTCCCATTTTTAATGCTCTTTAAGGTTTATGGAATGCAAATATATTCATATTATATATTTCATTTGTGTGTGCGTGAGTGTGTATGTGTGTGTGTGTGTGTGTGTGTGTGTGTGTGTGTGTGTGTGTGTGTGTGAAATCTCATTTGAACCTCACACCAATCCCATGAGGCAAATGCTGAAGGTTTTATTATCTTCATTTTACAGATGGGAAAATGGACGTTAAGAGTTTAGTTGACTTGTCTAAGGTAACACAGATAGCAAGTATCTGAGGCAAAATTTGCGTTAAGTCCAACATTCAATACACTATACTACTCTCCCTCTCAAACAAACTGATCTTAAAAAAAATCTAGCCTGTTTCGTTCAAAGATTTCCCTCCACCGCCCCCCTGTCTAGACCGATTATGAACTAGCAACTCTTGTGTAACTTATGACCTTAGATAGTTGCCCAGGGGTATTATTTGCTCCCATGTGATAAAAGCTGGAGGCGAAATCACTCTCTTGACTCCAAGGTTGGCTTTCCTTCCAATACACCATACATTTCTCAAATATGCATATGGAATATGTGCGAGAGTAGAAAGATTGGGAGCACTGGTTTTGCTCCTTAACTAATATCTAATACTGTTCCCAGTGAACAAGATTGAAAAGCTTTTCTTCTTTTCTCCCATTTAATTCAAGCCTATCACAGAGTTCGGGCTTGAGAGCAAAGTGACTTTCTAAAGGTCAAGATTAAAGTAGACTTAAATCATGGGATTTAGCATAGGATATTACATAATGACTTACAATGAGCTTGAAGTAAATAAGTATTGGATTCATTAATCACAGAAAGATGTCAAGACAGTCTAGTATGATAAAAATAAACTAGATTTGGGATCAGAGGACCTGATGCCAAAACCAAGTTCTGCTACTGAGTCCCTTATTTGACCTTGGGTATATCACCTAAGCACTCTAGATTTCAGTTTTGTCATCTACAAAATGAAGGAATTGGTTAAGTAAAAGGTCCCTGCTAAACATATGAAGGTCTTCCAGATCTCTGATATTTTTGGAATGAATATGAGCAAAAATGACAAAAAAATTCTTCTAGCAGAAAAAAATACAGTGCCAATTGTATTCAATTACCCAACAATTGTTTTTTGGAGATATTCAAGTCCTACCTGACAAGGCAAAAAAAAAGAAATCTAAGTGTCACAATTCCTATTTTGCTCACATGATTTATTGAATCCTCCCCCTCCTCCCCAGATTCTCTCTCCACAGTTTTATAGGTGCTATTGTCAGATGGAGCTGAAAATTCTTAATTCTCTCCATGAGCATGATAACATTGTGGTCAGTCAAATAACGAGCCAAATGACATAGACTATGTGCCAGGTGCTGATTCCAAAGGGGTGCTTTACCATAACTGCCAACTCAAAGAGAAGAGATTAGCTATATTACTCAAGCCACCCCAGGAGTATGTATGTGCATTTTTTATAGTATTTATAATTATGACAGGCTTTTTTTCTTGTATTAGGTACTCCCCTTGCTTATAGATTTCTTTTTTCTGCTAGAAAATGGTGATATCTTTGACATGGCATGTATAGGATGTCTCATTTATAACAACATTATACATAATTCTGTAACCAGGGTTCATGAGCCACACTCTCATTGCCTTCAACAAAACCACTGCTTAAATCTCATTCCTCTTAAGAAATGCCGATCTGCAGAATATTGCCAGATGGGTCTTTTGCCTTCTGAAAAAGGGTGAAATGAGAGTGCCTCATGTCTAACAGCGTATGAAAGAAGAAATACAATGTGTAAACTTTCCACTGACGGATAAAATAGTGTTCTCACTTCTAAAGAAAAACAGTACTTCCTAGAAGGAGGTCTGCAAGAAATTTAACAATTACTCAAGATTTAGTTTTATAGCATGGTATTTTCAAACATGTGTGCACAATGTTATTTTTGGTAATTAAATTAATTTAAATAATAAACAACTTAAATATATTTGGACTCTGCATTCCCTAGGGTTGGAGAAATGATACATATTCAACATGAAATATAATGAGCTAGAAAATGTCAGATTGTGGAAATCTGGTAACATGCAATATATTCTTACAGCCGTCTGCCCATTTCTTATAGGAGCAAAAAGGGGGCAAGTTACTGTATCAGGCTCTAAATCAAACATGTGTCTGGTTTAGAAAACAAAAGGAATGCCTCTTCTGTTACTGTTTTCAGAGTAACATTTCACTCTAGTTTTAGAAACAATGTAGCACATTTAGAGTTTAGGCACGGTTTTGTGAGTTTTAATTGTTTTATAAGGGTCTCATTCATTCTTAGCCATTACCCAACAATCATTTTTTTAAAAAGAGCCTCCCCCCCATTTATGGACGAAAAGAATCAAAAGCATGAGGGAATGGATAATTTGTAACATATTCATGTTGATAGCACACTGAGAACAAAACTTAAGGGTCCTAATATTATTTTTGTGATTTCACTGATGTGAGGAGCTCAAAGTGGGGAGCCTTGCTCCATTAATGCAGAACAAAATCCTCTCCATAACTAATAGCCTTGGAGAATTGTTGGGGGGGGGGCACTGAAGGTTAAGTAATTTTCTTATGTTCATAATATGTGTTAAAGGTAGACCCTGAACCCACTATTTCCAGAGACTGAAGACAGCCTTCCCTCTATCTGCTTTCTCCAAAATAATTCATTTTTATAATAAATGATTTTATAATGAATATTTTTGATTTTTCTTTTAAATTCTCATTTAACATTAGCCTTCTTCCAGTAATATCATATGACTGCAAATTATGTAATAGTACAGTCTCCAAAAACTATAATTCCCAGGTAGTTTAGATATGAATGGAGAGATATGTGGTTTAAAAAACTGTAACATTTAATCATTGATGACTTACACGTAAAAAGTGGCCCAAAAGACAGCATCCTGGAAACATATGATTACAAAAAGAAATGAACTAACCTGATAGAGAAACCAAAGGATAACAAATGGATAGCACAGACCCTATACTGATACTGCAAGAATGAAGGGGAGAAGACTAGAGAGATCCCTAGTGCACCAGGTATATACTTTGCAGCATATACAGGAAGACCTGGATAAAAGTTCAAACAATTAGAAGACTCTGGTGAGTTAAAATCTGTACCACTGGAGGAAATACATAGAGGCATGAATATCAGAGATCCATTAAAGTTGTGGGAAAAAATGTGATGTTTGTCTTCTGTTTTGATTTAGGATTGGAGCAACATGTCATCCAGAGAATTTCTTTAGTTTCCTCTTTCCTTTGCACATTGTATGTGCTGACACATATCATGCTTAAATTCCTTGAAGGTGAGCTATTATGTATTGGTATTAGCAGTTCCTAGCATAGTGACTTGCACATAGTTAGCACTTAACAAATGTTTACTGACCTAAATTAGAATGCTCATGGTCCTTGGGATAACTGGATTATTGCACAACAAACTGGCGTACTAGAAGGTATTTATTCATCTGTCCCCACGTAAGTCATGAATCAATTTAGATGGATTGATAAAACTGTACAAAAAGGATTAGTAGTGTTCTGCTCTGTTTTTCTACCTACAGATAATAGGTTAATTTCAGTAGCAGCAAAAATTATTGTATTGGGATATGTATAACTTATCTAGGTAGGACAGAAAATAAGTTAATTATTTTTGAAAAGTATACATCAATGATTGTTACTGAGAATAATAAATAGTCCTTTCAATATATTATATATAAACTATATGTTTTTAAAAATCGATTTATAACCTGGATTATTAATAGGCAACTGCTTATTATTAATATTATAATTATCAACAACTCATTTAAATGGGACTTTAATGCAAAATTTGATTTTTTTCATCAATGGATTGATTTGAGATTTTGTTTCCTTCACTTTAACCCCAGCAAGAAGAGATGAAGCATGTTTTTTTTATTCTCTGAAATGGGTTTATCAGCTAACAATAAAATAAAAAAAGAGGAAATACACCCCCATCTAGGAACTCCGGTAGGTTTTGTTTTTGTTATTGTTTTAGAACATTGGAATGGCAGTCTGTGGGCCATCAGTGTCATCCTGATCTCTGTTATTGCTTCAGTTGCTGGATCGTATATTCTTAGACTTCCTGTACTTTCCAGTGTCCATTAGGTGGCAGTATCTCTCTGCTTCTCTTCAAAGGTAACTGACTTCAATTACAAAAAGATCAAACTGAGAAACTTAACACAGATCAATTCCCAACTAGTGAGGGAGTAACCATTTCTTTTTTTTTTTTTTAAACCATAACACTTACCTTCAAACTCAACCCTTTCACATGAAACCCATGAATGGGAATGGGAGAAGTCAAACGTTCAAAAATCAGATCCCACACCACATCATGATGACTCAGGGTTGGGATGTATATAGCTTGTTTAGTATAACAGGGGACTACAGATGAAGAAAATAAAATAGCTTGTTCAGGTTGTCCAAGGCCTAGTAACAAGTCTGATAAACTGAGGGTGAGGAATGCCTCTATTCCCTAAAAATATGAAGAATGTCACTATGTCTAGCATATAGTAAGTACTTAATAAATGTCCATTCTATGTATCTATCTATCTGTCTGTCTGTCTGTCTATCTATCTATCTATCTGTCTGTCTGTCTGTCTGTCTGTCTGTCTGTCTACCTATCTATCATTTACCTCTATTATCTATCTAGATATTTTGAAAATGGGAAGATATTTTTGAAAGTTTTATAGTTCTTTTTCATGGCAAGTTACCCTAAAGTTATTTTCTTTAAAGAAGTCTTTATATAAATGACATTTTACAATGTGTGATGTTGACATTAAAAAGGGGGAGAGCAAATATTGACTGTTCCTGAGGGGGAATAAATCTCTAAGGCAAGCAGTGTCAAAAAAAGTTCTTGGATAATTTTTTTCCCATTTGTAGACTGAGGTGTGGTAACAACATTCCCTGCATACATGTGATAGATAAATGGAATCAATTGGGGCCATTTTTTTTTTCATCAGACTATGTTCACAACAACTGGGAAAATTCACCTCAGGGTATTTCTGCTCAGCACTGAAGAGTGTACTGGTGAATGGATCAGTCATGCAGCATTTCATGAAGTTTTTAAATACCGAGTCCTTAGCCATATCTGTAGGACTGAGACAAACTGGACACATAAGCTCAGTTAACCTGTGTGAATGCCAGGGAAATGATTCTGGCACCCATCCAACAGACAAGCTGTGGTGAGTTTTTCACCCCTGATCTGGTTCACAGTTTATGTTACAGAATGGTACAAATCTCATGCCTACTATTTGCCACAACCTTGAATGTTAGGGTATGCTTTATTGAGCTAGGGAATATTGCCCAAGACTTTGAGGCTACCCTAAAACATTTTATTAGCCTGATTAAAATCACCACAGTTTTATGGAAAACCACCAAGGATTATAAGTGCAACAGCCCAAGAGTGAGCAGACCTGTGAAAAGCATGCCTGTATGGATGATTTAAATTACCTATAACTTTGCTTCCCAAACAAGAATCTCATAACTTTGCACTTACCTACCTCACAGAGGAGTTGAGTAGAGAGGAAAAGTCCAGTAATGAGCCAGATTCTCCTTCAGCAATCTTATAAATTAATTTGTTCGAACCACCAGGAAAATTTTCTTTTGGTAAGGATCTTGAGAAAAACAGAAAACTAACAGTCTAGTAAAACTTCCTAAGTACCTTCTCTCTTTAAATATATTTTTTTCTTCACTGAAAGGATTCATATTTACCTTCTTTCTAAAAAGTATTTTGATCTCAAAATCCAAGTGCAATTTACGTTATTCTTTGCCAAAAATTCTATAATACAATTCTATAATATAAAAATTCTATGATATAATACTATAATATAACACAATTCTGTTGTAGTTTAATGAATTTAATTCTATCTCACTGTTTCATGTAAAGAATTCAGTATAAAAGCCTTTCATATCGTATGCCAATATTTGTTTTATAGAATACTTGCATCACCTTGCCTGTGTGTTTTAAGAACCACATTCCTCAAAATTTAACCTGCTATTTCATGTGTGCTAGTAAATATGGTGCTCTTTATTTGGTACATATACTATTGTATTTTGAATAACTTTTTTTTCTCTTCTTTGTATCTCCAAATCACTGGAACAAATCAAGTGCTTAATAAATGTAATGTGTTGGTGGCATGGCTTTTCCTTATTTGTTTCCTTTTTTTTTAGCCCAGGTGAAATATATATCTACATATCTATATACACACACGTATGTATGTATGTATATGTATATTACTAAGATTTCCTCAAATTGTCTTGAAACAGAGACTAAACAAGAGAGATAAAAGTCATGAAACCTTTTTGACTGAGGAAGGCATATGTGTGTATAATGCCATTGCATACAAGATATATATACATATACTCAAGCATTTTCTGGTCATCCATCTTGTAAATGTATTTTAACTTTTATGTAGTTAAAGTCAGTATTCTGCTTTCTTTACTTCATATAATTCTTTCCAAATTTCTGTACATTATTTATATTTCTCATTTGTATTTGTATCCCAGCATTTCTTTGCGTTGATATGAAATCTTATTTCACTATTCACTCACCACTGGGCATTTAGAATTTTTTTTAATCCTTTACAATTGCAAATAATATTGCTACGTTAATTTTTCCCTTCATGACAGTACTTCATCTATTCCTAATGATGGGATTTTGTTCAAAGGTTATGATTATTTTTTGACTCATGTCACAGTTCTACGGGCAGCTAGATGGTACAGTGGATAGAGTGCTGACCTGGAGTCAGGAAGACTTATCTTCCTGAGTTCAAATCTACCCTCAGACACTTACTAACTGTATGACCCTGGACAAGTCAATTAATTCTCTTTGCCTCTTTCTTCATTTGCAAAATGATTTGAAGAAGGAAATGGCAAATCACTCCCAAATAAGGACTCTCATGAAGAAGTCAGACACAATTGAAAAAGCAATTGAACAACACCATTATTCTTCTAATCTGCTCTCCAAAAAGATTTTTTTGCCAATTTGCAATTCTACCAATAATGTTTGAGCATATTTCTTTCTTTTTAAAGATTTTTAGAGTCTGAAAATTGTTATCTCATGTAAGCATATAGAGTTTTCTCAGCTGATCTGGAAGTTGTTCCACAGAAATAACTTAAATCCACAGAAGGCTGGAGGGCAGTTTTTTATTAGCAACTTTTCCCCCCAGTTCCATTCCACTGATTTATCTGTGCCTCCTCTCCCAAAACTCTCTTTTCTTTCCTCTTCTCTTCTCTCCTATACTCCTTTACACAGTGTTTAAATTTTATAAAACACATTCCACAGATTATCTCATTGAGACTTATGAGTACTACATGTATTAAAGATAAAAGGAAACTGAGGTTCAACTGAGTCATAATTGAGATTATAACTTAACTGTCTTCACTCAGTTAATAATGGAGACAAGATTTGAATATAGGTCTTCTTGACTCCTCAGTTCCCTATGCCACTATGCCTCTGAAAACAAACACAAACAAACAAAGATCAGTCCTTTTCTATATAGTGTTTTAAGCACTTTCCTCTCAATAAATCCATAAGGCAGAAATTGGATGTATTATTATCCCTATATTTTTGGATGAAGAAACTTAGGCTCAAGGGGTTAAATGATTTTCCCATGAGCACCTAGTTAGTAAACATCTGAGACACGATTCTCCAAATCAGGGCTGCCTCTGTTGTCTGGCTCCATCCATTCTTGTCCAACGCAGACGTCAGATAACCAAAATCAGAGCCTTCTAGATGCCCTCTAAGAGCCTTTTTCAGCTTTATATTCATGATGACCAAAATTCTAATGGAAAGCAGAGTGAGTCTGGAATCAAAGGACCTATACTTACATCTCAGTTCTGCCAGTTATTCTGTGTGGCCTTGAATAAGTCATTTCACTTCTCTGGGCTTGTGTTGTCTTTAACATAATGAGGGTGTTAGATGAACACTAAGGTCCATTTCTGTTTTAAATACATAAAGTTATGATAGAAAATGGGTCACTTCAGTCTAACAGAGTCTACTTATTTAAACTGCACTGATTTTTACTTTTTTATATTTAAGGTATCATGACAAATTTAAAAAGATTCCAAGATAAATAATTAATTGCTTTTTTGTATAACTCCATTAATAATTTATTAGAAGAGTATACTTTTTTCTTGAGAAATTGATTTTTAAAAGATTGTTTATGATCTTAAACGTAACTTTATTACAGATTAATGCTAAAGCTTTCCAGAGAATAACAAATTTCCTACTTTGGCACAAAAAGTCCATGGTAAAAAAACAAAGGCTTGACATGCAATTTTACATTCCTCTGTCTCATCTCTTAGGGTCATACGTATTCTCAAAGCTGAGACACATCTGTAGTACCCTAGTGCTCTCATTGTATGTTAAGTACACAGAATATTAGGCAAAGTATAAATTCTAATGGGAGTGTTTTAAGCACTGGATCTAAGTCAGACTTCATAGGTGAGAAGCATTTAAATGGACAGAAGTTTTACATAACTTAAATACAATATTATTGTTAAGCAAATGTGTCAGAAAATTTAAGCAAGGAAGTCACTGTAGAATATTATATCTCTACAGTTGAACTTGACTGTGCATTACAAAATAGAAAATGAAGGCACACATATTTTTCTAATTAGCTATAGCCTTTTTGTTATCAGATAAGTTAGATGTTTAATTTCCTTTTGTGCTGTGAAATCAATGTTATTATCAAATAATATTATGAATTAAATATGTCAAATACACTTGGGGCATTTGCATAAATTTAGAGTAAGAACAGACATATCTTTGTTAAGTGGAAGAAAAAAAGAGACCAAAGTAAAGGATTAATTTAATTTAACTGATTTACACTACATTGGTGAACCAATATTTGTATGCCTGGGTTCCTAAGTTTATTTCTACAATCAAAAAAAAAAATGTAATATTCTTTTTTTCCTTTACAAATTGAGTAAAAAGGAGTATATTAAACATGTATTTTCATAGCTCAGCTCTTTCCTATGCTAGACTAAACCAATTCAGAACATTTGGGGGTTGAATATTTATTCACTGTTGCATAAAAACAATCTTGATTTGAAAATTGCTTTGTAGCTTTTCATTGACTAGACAACTGGCTAGAATTCTTTCTGTCTTTCTACTGCTTTCTCTAAAGTCTGTGTGTGTGTGTGTGTGTGTGTGTGTGTGTGTGTGTGGTAGTGGTGGTGAGGGGGAATAATATTTGGGCATAGCCTTCTTAAAAATCTCCAATAGTTCTTCAAGAGAAAGAGAGAGACAGTGAGAGAGAGAGAGAGAGAGACAGACAGACAGACAAACAGACAGACACAGAAAGATGGGGAGACAGGGAGAGAGGGAGAGAGAGAGACAGAGAGAGAGAGACAGAGAGAGAGACAGAGAGAGAGACAGAGAGACAGAGAGAGAGAGATAGAGAGAGAGAGACAGAGAGAGACAGAGACAGAGAGACAGAGACAGAGAAAGAGAGAGACAGAGAGAGAGAGAGATAGAGAGAGACAGACAGAGAGAGAGAGACCTAGACAGAGAGACAGAAAAAGACAGAGAGAGAGAAAAAGAGAGAGGTAGAGAGCTAGACAGACAGAGAGACAGAAACACAGAGACAGAGACAGAAAACCAATGACTCATAGTTTGCTGCATCTGAGTACAAAATAACTCAGTACTGAGTTCAAAAAGAATTCACTGATTATTTGAACTGTGCCAGCAATAGAATTGGAAGGGGAAAGTTCATTTCCTAAAGGACAGCAAGACTGAGAAATTATACTCCTCCTTGAAGCACATTAACCCAGAAAGAAGTGAGATGGGGGGAGAAAGGTATTTGTTGGAGGAGGAGTGAAAACAGAAGCATGGTTCAGGCCAGTTTCAGTCAGAAGACTTTCCCTATGACCATTTGTGTGCCAAAGTGGAATAAGATCCATTGAGAAGACTGGAAAAAGAAAGGGCCATCATGAGCTCCCTGTAGTAACCTCATTTTCATCCTTCCCCACATGGCCACATTGCCCCTTTTCATTGAACCCTTCTCTCCTTCACACTCTCCCAACCTTCAACTGCAGATTGTACTTATAAGTTACTGCTGCTATAGCCCCAAGACCTAACAGGACAGAAGAAGTACTGTGTGAAAAGGGAAAAGGTTTTGAGCAGAGGGGGAAAAATTTTAACAACTGGCCTACAAAGTTAATAACTAATGATTTGACCATAAAGGTGAGAAGTCAATGAACAACATTTGCTAAATAGTTTATTGTTAAAAGGAAAACCTTTGTCTATGGATAGTTCTCTCTATACGCCATCTAAAAAAGCAGGTTAAAAAAGAACCCTTTAAATTGGACAATCTTTGTAAAAGGGAAGCTTGCTTTCTTTCATTCAATAGTTTAGTCTAAGTGCCCCAATTAATTCATCTAATTTCTGGGTACCAATTAGGCACAGGGAGCTATTTTTGCACATCTGCAAAAGAGGTGGATTTCAGGTAGATGGCATGTCCTTGGCACATTGTTTCCTTAAGATGAATTAGTTTATTTGCCAAATGCTGATTTGCAAGCAAAGAATTGATGATAGCAACCTTCCATTAGACGAGTCAATTGAGTAAGCACTGGCAGTTATTCTGAGATCTCAGAACCTTCAGCAGGGGGGGAAAATGGAAGGAAACGGTTATCTCTTTCATTCTACAAATAGGATAGTTCCACACAAAAGCCACTGGATCCTGCAGTATTTTCTCAGGTTTCGATGTAACTGCACCATTGCCTATGGACAACATATACTTCCATTGCCAGGAAATAGATGTGAACTTGGTATGTTGTTCTTTCTCCCAGTTTGTTACTGCTTCTTGTGAATTTGTTTGACTTGGGAGAGTATGAGCAATAAATACCACTGTTCCAGAAAAATCATGTCTCCAAGCAGTTTTCTACTCACAGGGCTTCCTTTTCTTACTCTCTGGGGACAATTCAACTTTAGAGCTTTCCCCCTCCTTTAACTGCTATTAGAGTAGGAGTTTGGTACTTATTTATTTTAACTCTTCATGGTCATAATTAAGAAATGGATTCTGCCTGGCATCAATTATCTTAATTGACATGCAAACCTCCAATTCTGTCTCCAGTGGAGGTCTTTCCAGTTCAAGTTATGAAATAACTTTCTGTAAAGAGAGGCGTTAGGTGCAAAAAAGGGAAGCAGAAATGAAGAGAGTTGAAAATGAAAGAAAAATGCCCCACAAGAGATTTGAAAGAGAAATAGCATGTGAATGGTACCATGATTTAGAAATTCTTTTAATGTTAGTACCAAGTAGCAGGGGAGAGGCTTTTCAGAAGTGTAGTTGAATCAAAGCATGGTAAGGAGATGATCAAATCTTTACATTTCTTGGGATGAAGAGGCTAATTGTATCTGTAAGGGACAGGACTTGAATTTGGGGTAAAAGAAACTCATAAAACATAGGAAAGTAAGGTCTGACTGTCTCCACAAAGCAAGTTCATCAAATTCACAAGATATCAGGTCACTAGCTCAGTTTGAGGGGCAGCAAATCCCCTGAAAGCTGAATTATTCCAAAAGTCACTGGGCAAGCACCCAACCTTCTGCTGGGGGTAATCCAACCCTGATTAGAAGGTAAATACCACAAAATGACAGCTCAGTGTTGGATTTGGTGTTTGTAGATCTGGTTTTCAATTCTCAGCCTATCACCTGGAACCTTTGGTAAGGACATCAGATTATCTAGTTCATATTCCCCTATCTCATTTTACCATATTCTGGCCTGGAATGGAATGGATGATCTCTAAGAACTCCTCTAACTGTAAAATCCTTTGCTACTGAAAAAAACCCACGTCACTTCTGAATTAATGGATTTAATTACCAAAGGATCTATCTACTTTCCAAAATTCTTGTAGATCGGAGAGATCTTGAAGCTCCCGAGAAAAAGAAACCACAGCCTTTAAAAGATCCTGTTTTCAGAAACTTCTTTATTCTGCCCAAACCCCCTAAAACTAAAACTAAACAAAAAAATCTTAGTACCCCCAAACCAACAACAAAACTCTCCAAAATACAGCACCACTACCACTACCACCGCTAAGAAACAAACCTATATAGGGTGGCCCAAAATTCTCAGTGCAATTTAAGATTTTAATAGAAAGGGACAAGATTTGGGGGACATCTTGTAGTTCTAACAAACACACAGTGTTGAAATCATTATAACATTCCTAGGAGACTTTGGGAAATATTTTCTACGGGTTCTCTTGTCCACTTCAGGAGAATGAAAGTGGATTAAAGCCAATTTTAATGTTTTCAAAACAAGTAATTATTAAATTATTGCTATGTGTTTTATTTTAACAGCTGATTTTAAAGGAATTATTAATACTTTTGCCTCTCTCACACTCCTACTTCCCTTTCTATCCCTCACATCCTCTCTTAATGAAATGCAGTTTGTGTTGATGTGACCTATATTTCTGTTAGAAGGTGAGGTGTTTTTTTAAACATTTGAAGAAATAAGAAGATAGAAAAAAACATCTACTCATCTCAGATTGGTCAATATACCTCTAAGATGACTGAACATGAGTAAAAGGGTATTTCTTTCATTCTAAAGTCTCAATGTTGTTTCAGCCCATTCCTATTTAGGACCACAGGTTTGGAGTATGAAGGGACCTTAGATTATTTAGTTCATATACCCCCATCTTACTTCATTTTACCAACAAGGAAATAGAGACCCAAAGAATAGTAATAGTTTCTCCAGAGAAGATCAGGATTTGAACTGAGGTCCTTTGATGCTAGATCTAAGGTTCTTTCCACCATAGCATGATTTCTGTCACATTCCAGGCCATCACATCTGCTGCTAGAGTTTTTTTCTTCTATCTTCTTATTATTTCATATTATCATATGCAGATGCTACATACAATTAAAGAGTAGATAGCAGGGATGGAAAAGTGGGTCATTGGAGATTGTACTTTTTTATTTTCTAATTCTGTATTCTAAGAGTATCCTGAGTGGGAAAGTTTTCTACTATATAGGTATGATCTAAGCAAGAGAAACTGGCAATGCCATTCATTCAACTTATTCATTCATTCAACAAGAATTTATCTATAACTTTCTATATAAATGAATTAAACTAGGTGTTGGGAGGCATTAAAATATATGAAATACATTTATGCCCTGATACTTTCTTTGAATCATGTAAACTATAACAAAATTTCCCATATGACTATCTGTATGCATACTATGTATATGAAAGCAGTCAATCAACTGTGTGTGCCTTCTACCTTTAAAAATATGTGTATGTACAAATAAGAATAAAATTTATATCTACATCATCTATTTTTATACAATCTTGTACATACAAGTATGTGCATGTGTTTGTGTGTGTGTGTATGCATATGTGTGTGGAGAGAGAGAGAGAAAGAGGGAACAGGAAAGGACAGAAATTGCAATTTGAATTTCATAATTTGCTTACCTGCCACTCTATTATTTAGTACTATGGCAAAACTCTAAGTGGTGGTAAATTGTAGGGCTGCCATAATGTGACGATTATCAGCTTTCTTTCTTTAGTAGCTAAATTATTCATCCTGGGCTCTTTTCTCTCTCTTCACTCATTCTTGGTGACCTCATCAGCTTCCATGTATTTAATTATTATCTTCATGCAAATGGATCTAAGATTTATCCCTAATCTCTCCCCGAGCTTCAGTGTTGCATCATCAACTGCCTATTTGATATTTCAAACTGGATGATGAGGAAATATTTCAAACAGCATGTCCAAAATAGAACTCAGAACCTTCCCCTCCAAGTATCTCTCATTCAAAAATCCCTGTTTCCATCAAGGGCACCACCATTTTTCTAGTTTCCCAGGTCTGTAATCTCAATGCATTCTATTCTCCTGCATCCCACATGTACATCTGCTGCCAGATTTTCCTTTTTTCACATCTCTCACATCCAACCCCTCCTTTCTCCTCACACAGACACTACCTTAATTCTGGCCCTTATCAGTTCCTAGGATCATGTACTTGGAGTGAAAAGCAACTTTTAGAAGTCATTTAGGTCCACATTTGGCTACTTTATAGTTGAGGAAGCTGAGGTATGGAAAGGGTAAATGACCTGTCTGGCATCATAGGTAATGGTGGATTAGAGCATACTTTATGGAGTATGAGTAGGGATGGCCCTAGAGCATTCATGGAGCTGTGATCACCATTCCTGGTCACTTGTATATATGGTGATGAAAACATTTGGGATGATGGCTAAAGCCCTTGGTCCTCATGATGGTAGGAGGTAAAGAATCTGAATTGAAGAGGACTAGTCACTGAGCAAGGAAGAACAGTCCACTTAATAGAACCATAAAGGAATGACTCAGTCTTCTGACACTTTCTTTTTTCTATTGGCTAAGCCTTTGGAGACTCTACGGAGATACCCTCTTTGACTTCTTCTACAGGAATGAAAGGCTTCTCTACTTGCCCAAGGTTGCATTCACATGTGCTAGGTAGACAAGTCTGAGTGTAGACCTTGAGCCCCTGGTTGATTCTTTTATTTATATTCATTTCACTGAGCACTATGACCAAAAAGCAAACCCTGATCTCTATGTTCTAACTTAGAAGGCAACCTTGTGAGTTTGAGAGGTGGGGAGCTCCTGGATCCCCCAGTCAAAACTATATGTCAGTAGTAGGAATTTTTGCAGCTCTCTCCTGGAGAAAAGGATCACTAATGGGTGGGTAAGATCAAGCCAAGCCTTTGACAGACAAAAGACTTAGGCCTCAAGAGAGTTGTCCTGCAAGTGGAGAGGCTAGATGAAGGTGAATTGACAATTTAGCAGCCCCACAAAGACACCCCATGATTTGATGTTCTAAATTCAATTTTCTAGCATTAATCTGATATTCCAAATTGTTTTTCCAATAGAGTATATTTGGAGTCATGTTGTTAAATGTTTCATGCTTTAAGCCTGCCATTGAGAGTTTATGAGTTTTTTTAATGTTTTAAGCATATCTTTTGTATAGGGGAAATAGTCATCTTAATTCTGATATATATTATGTATTATAATATATTGATTTTCTTTACAGGAGATACTAGATATGAGACATACTTTAGACTTTTTAAAATATGGGTTTTAAGAGCCAGGGGCAGCAAGAAAAAACCTGATCCTTCTCTTTGGAGGTCAGGGAGCCCCAGAAGAAATGATGTGCTCAAGAGCCCCTAAATTGGTGCCCTTAACAGAAGAAGGTGTTCCAGTGTCTCTCTTCTCCTTGGACTAACAGTCATTCCTCTGATACATGTAGAAGGATAAATATATATTTTTTTAGATAATTTACCCATAGAAATAAAGTGATATTGCAGAATGGCAAAGCCAAGAAAACTGAATTTGAATCCTAAATCGGGTACTTATAAACTCCGTGATTATGGATGTGTCATTTAACCTCAGAATCTGTTTCCTCGAAAGGACAATAATAATTCTTGTACTGCTTTTCTCACAGAATAGTTTTGAGGAAAGCACTTTGTAAACCTTAAAATATTATAAAAACTGAAATCATTATCATTTTTGTAGTTGTAAGGAAGCATTAGTTTAAAATCGTACATGTACTGTGGTATATCCGTTTGGCATGAATGTTGCTGAGTTTCTAAACAAATCTGGCTCCTGTTGACCTAAATTTCGATATTCTTCATGTGGACTAAGGTTTGTTGAGAATCTCCACTTGGAGAGAAAGCAAGAGTCAACTTAGAGCAGCTGCTAAGAATATGGCTACCACTTTTCACTGAATTGAGGAGGAAAGAGACATGGAAAATGAGAAACCGTGGTAGGAAATCCCATTGTCACCTTGAAAATTGCTGCTTTGTTCACACAGCCCTTAATACATTTACTTTGGCAACACTTATACGGATTGTTATGCCAATAAAGTATGGAACTGAGGTAAAAAATTGTAATTGGACACAGAGCCTTGCACCTCTGGGTCACTGGTCTGAATCAAGGTCAGTTTAGCAGTGACTGAAAGTTGATACTATCGCAGGTCTGTTATGTTGTTTACATAAAACAAGTGAGTGGTTTTAACTTGGTCCTTAGGAAATAACTTGTCACCACAATGCAGAAAGGGCCAGTAACTCTGCTAGCTGGCAAAGGACAGAGCCCATGAATAGATATTAAGCTGTGAAAATCCATTTAAACTTTTGCATTGAAGTCTCAGTCCATCCAATTGTGGAGGTACCATGAATTAGTACTTGGTGAACATTTTTGCTTGTAGTGATCTAGAAGTTTTCTTTTTATGAAAAAAATGTAGAGGCAACATAGTATATTTGATAGAATACAATGTTTAAAATCAGGATATTTTTGGGTTCGCATCTGCCCCTGTTATTTGCTAATTTTGTGATCTAAGGCAAATCATTCAACTTTAATGTGCCTCATGTTTTCAGTGATTATGATCCAATTAGTGGATGGTGGTAGCGAGGGAAAGAGAGAGAGATTTCCCTACTTTGGGCACATTTGGATATTTTTGCTTTAAATGATGGGGATTTTAGATCAAGAACAGGGCAAAAGGTCTTAGCCACTACCTCCAGTATTATTGTAGACTAATGCCTGAGAGTGGTGAGTAGAGGCAATTGTCCTCATTGGGTGGAGCTCCTTTACCTCTCACTGCTCAGGGCTCTGTGAGAAGGCCCAAATCTACCTAGTCTATTCCATAAGGCAAATGTCTTATTGTTTAGTACTGCAGTTTATCATTTCTCTTGCTGCTAGAAGTGCTACTACCATAGGAAATTGGGAGCTCTAACAATATTCATACAAATCTGATGGCTAATTATAAAGTAAAGGTGAACCTGAGCTTTTCAATTTTAATATTTATTTAATGATTGGTTTAGTTATCTATTTATCTACCATCTTTCTCTTTATCTGTTGGTTTGTGTGTCCAATACTTTGAAAATGGAGTTTTAAAAGCTCCAAAACTCTTCTTCATGCAAGTTGCTCTAAAGTTATTTTCTTTAAAGAAGTCTTTATATTAATGACATTTTACAACGTGTTGCATTGACATTAAAAAGTGAGAGAGCAAACATTGACTGCTCCTGAGGGGGAACAAATCTCTGAGGTAAACAGGGTTAAATTTTTTCAAATGCATAATTTTTCTCATTTGATAGACTGAGGTGGTAACAGTGTTCTCTACACATATATGGTAGATAAATGGAGCTAATGGTGGCATATTTTTTCATCAAGCTATTTTCACAACTGGTAAAATTCATCTCAGGGTATTTTTGCTCAATATTGAAGAGTATACTAGTGAATGTAGCATTTCATGAAGTTTCTGAATACAGCATGCCTTTAGCCATGTTTGTAGGACAGAAGCAAACTAGACATATAAGCTTTGTTGGATTGTCTGAATGCCAAGGAAGCACTTCATTTAATTTACTTAAATTAATTTCATTTGCCAAACATTGCCAAATATGAACATTTCCATAGATAAGAAGAAAAAAAATTGTTTATAAAATTATGCATCTCTATTACATATGGCTTTAATTTCTTTTCATGATTAGACAGTGAGTTCCAAAGTATAGGTTCCAAACTCTCCTGCTTGTCTGTATCTCTTTCTGTAACCACTGTTCTTTTCTGTTCATTAAAAAAATATGCCACAATGATCCTCTTTTCTTTCATTTGGTGTCACTATCATTGCTTTCTCTCTTTTGCCCCCCCCACTTCCAGTTCTCCCAATGGAAAAATGAAAAAAAGTCTTTTAACAAATAACTATAGTTAAACAAAATAAATCCATGATTTACCAAACATGACATATCTCTTGCAGGTGGCACATAGCATGCTCCATTATCGGCATTCTGGAATCATGATTGGTCATTGAGTTGATCAGAGTACTTAGGTCTTTCAAACTTGTTTTTCCTTCACAATGTTGTAGTTATAGGACCATTGTTCTCCTAGTCTTGTACACTCCACTCTACGTCAGTTCATGTAAGTCTTTACAGACTTCTCTGAATTTATCCTTTTGCACTATTTTGTGGCACCAAAAATTCCATTCCATTCATTTATATGTATAGTCATTTGCTCAATCATTCATCAAAATGATGGGATTCCATTTTCTCTCCAAGTGTTCACTAAGTTGTAAAGTACTCTTAAAAGTATTTTTGTATCTTTCATCTTTTTTTTGCTGTTGTTGTTATAAGCCTAGTTGTGGCATCACTAGGACAAAGAATATATTTGGTTTCCCTCGGTCCCTCCAACAATTACTATTTCTTCTTTTTTGTTGTTCTTGTCTTTGCCAATCTTGTCAATGTGAAGTGGCATCTCAAATTTGTTTTAATTTGGGCCTGAAAATGAAAGGCAAGTTACTGAACTTCTCCAAAGGAAAAAATAATGACCATAAGAGCTCACATGTATATATTGCTTTGTAATTCATAAAGTTCTTTCTTAGGCAACATTAATTTCCAGTTAAATTAACCTGCTTTTTGAAATTCTTCCTTATTCTAACCCCAAGTCAATTAGGAGTGTGGTGGTGCTGATGAGAATATTACCTTTTGCCCCTTTAGAAATTAGAACTAAGGGTCTTGAACCTCTCACTATTTGAAGTTCAATATGGTGTGTGTGTGTGTGTGTGTGTGTGTGTGTGTGTGTGTGTGTGTGTGTGTGCGATGCAACTACAGCTCTATCTTTCATCCAAAGAATGTCCTATCAGTGGGACAGGCAGAAAACATAAATCATGTAAGATTATAGATTTGGAGTTGGAAAGGACATTATGGATCATCTTACTCAATGTCCTTATTTTATAAATGGGGAAACCAAGGATGAAGGAACTTAAGAGATTTTCCCATGATCATGTTGGTTCTTTCATGTCAGTGCTAGAATTCAAACCTAGATATTCTCATTTCAAATCCAGCACTCTTTCCACTGTTTAATAATAAGGAGAAAATCAATAAGTTCTTCCTAAGGTTTTCCACTACACAAAAAGGTACATTCCTTCACATATTCATGTGCCAGAAGAAGACAAAATGCTCCTCAGACAACTCATATACCTGGGGTCATGTAGGAATACATTTTTCATGGCTCTTTTCCCCACTTATAAGAGATACTTCACCATAGCTCCACTCACGTTTATTACCTGCTTTATTGCCAAGTTGATGCTGTTGTATGCTGCTGCTTCTTTTTCCCTGAAGGGTTGTTGCAGGAGATGTCAACTGCTGAAGCTTTTTCCTCAAAAGGAGGTTTTATTCCTATTTCCATAAGACATTTTCAGCCCTTTTGTAAGTCAGGTTTCTAGCCAAACCCAGTTAGTGGTTTAAAGGGTCCCTCTGATGACTCTATTTAATCTTTTTCCTGCTTTATACTTAAATGTCCCTCTGAAAGGGAATTTTCCCCATTTTCTTTGTTGTGCTGAAGTTATTTAATTGCCTTCAGATCTCATTGTACTTCTGAAGCCACCCCCTGAGCCATATATATTATCATGAAGTTTCAACAAGACTTTGAGGCACTTACCAACATAAGAGAGGGAAGGGTATAGTTGAAGGTCTTCATTGTTCATTCATGTATCAATGTCTTTTCCCTTCTCACGTTAGAAGGAAGATATCCAATCACTCAACTACTATATGATTCAATAAAGCAATATGGCTTATTTGACAAATTATATGAACTTTTTGCATTTAAGTGAGACCAATTTTATCCATACTCCAGAGCGGACTTAATTGTATGCCTGCAAATTATCTCATCTCTTCCCTAGGTGGCATGGTGCATAACATATTAGACTAAGAATCAGGAATTTCTAAGTTCAAATCTGGCCTCAGGCACTTACTAGCTGTGTAATTCTGGGCAAGTCAATTAACCTCTCTGTGCCTCAGTTTCATCATTTGTGGAGTGAAGTCAATAATAGTACCTACCTTCCAGTGTTGTTATGAGGATAAAGCGAGATAATATTTGAAAACATTTGTAAAATCTTTAAAGCATTATAATAATGCTAGGTATTCCTCTGTTGCATTATTCAAAAGATTGGAAATAATAGTATAGACCTATTTCTCAGGGTGATATAAATTGGTGACTGATATAAATGACCGTAAAATATACATGAAAATTTGCATTGTCACAATACTTGAGGATGAAGTCAGCATTTCTTATGATATTTTTGATGTATGTAGACATGGTAACTGGAACAAGATTTTGAGACAAGGGAAAAGTTTGTTTGCCATGTTGGAAACTATCTCTGAGACTGAATGCATTATATGTAGTTTATAACAGCTGTATAGAACACAATTTTCCCCAAATTTGAATTCTTTTGAATTATTCAAAAGTAAAAACACAAATTTTCTTATGACAAAAGAGCCATCAGCATAAATAAGAAGCACTAGTTTCATTTTGGGTCTTTCCAACTTTACATATTCTTCAAGCTGTGAATTAATGTGAAGGTGAATTAATTCCTTAAGTTTAAGTCAGGCAGGAACCATGTTCACAAGTATTCCAGAGTTCCTTTCTCTCCAGCTTTTCTTTAAAGGCCTACTAATATATTTCTCTCTCACAGTTTAGGTCTTAGGAATCCAACTGAATATTCAAAATAAAAACAAGTAACTTTGGTAGCAATTTTAAAATTTGCTTTTAAATTTAGGTAAGTAATTATATTGTACCTATCTGATAGTGACATTCTCTCCATGCAACAGGTCTGAAGTCAGAGAAAAACAGGCTCCCTATGCATCATCACTTAACTGTCACTTATTGAAGGAAAACTCTACCCCATTTCTGATGTTGGTAAAAATGAACAAACACCTGTAAGCTGCAGACTGTGCCTTGGGGGAGGTCCTTGAGTCAAGAAATCAAAAGGAGAAGGATAATGAGGAAAAATGCACAAGAATTCTTTTATCACTTACCATAAACAGCCAAAGAAATGGAAGTTAAAGAATGTTGAAAGCAGTTGCTGAAGGCATGTTCTCCCTAATTTTAGTTATTTTTTTAATCCCTGACTTCTACTTGTCAATATCATTATTTTTATTATTGTTATTATTAAAGATAGTAACCTAGGTAATTCATCATCCTGACTCTGTATATGTTTAAATCCCCAAGTAATTACTTGGTTTGTTCTTCTACATCTATCCTCATGTACTTCAGAAACAAAAAGGACAATTTAAAAATTTTTATCTGTGCTTCTGGTTTCCAAAAAGCATCAGAGTTTATGCCATGAAGTTAACTTAGATTTATCTCACTATCCACAGTGTGATTCTTGGAAAGAAAAGAAAACCCTTGAATTGTGTATTTTAGGAAAGTTTCTGATGATAAAACCCGTTATCTTCAAAATGAATAAATCTGGATTGGAAATTTGTAACCCATACTTAAGTTCATGGATAACAACCATAAAATATTTGAAATTGTCATTACTATCACCTGACATTTATATAGCATCTTAAGCTTTTTGAAATGCTCTATATCTATTGTCTCCTTTGAGTTTTATAACAACCTTGGCAACGTAGATGGATGAAGTAACATAGGCATTGTTACAGAGTTAGCAACCATCAGAGGGGAATTTTGAACCCCAAACTTGACTCCAAGCACAACCTACCTACTTTAACAACTTTTTTTCGTTATGAACCCCCAAATCATCAACAAGCACACATTCTTCAATATACAGAGGGGAAAAATTGTATATGAGAGTATTAAAGCCTGTTATATATGGTTTTATTTTAAAGTATATATGTAGTAAAAAAATCACTCTGTTTCTCTGTTCATTTTCTCAACTGTTGTTTTATTCTCTGTATTTTCCAAATGTCTTATTGACATTCTTTTCTTTCGTCTTTTTGCATTTCTATCACTACTTATGGACTCAATCATGCCCCACCCCAGAAAAATGCCCTGCCTTATAACAAGTGAGTATAAATAAGAAAAATAAATCATAGCCATATGTGGAAAAGTGTCTCATTCTATGCCTCTAGTCACTATCTCAGCTAAGAGGGAAGAGAAATGCTTCATCATAAGTATATTGAACTCATGACTGACTACTGCATTGGTGAGGGTTCTTGCATCTTCCTAAGCTATTTTACTTTATGTTATTAAGGTAATCATGTAAGGTGTACTTGTTTTAACATACTTTTTCTTCAACAGATAGAGAGCCAGAGAAAAAAATTTTCTGATTGCCCGGTTCTTATAACTCCCTTAAATGATAATATGGAAAACTATGACTATATTGCTACCATAATGGATAGGGGTTTGCAAATGATGCTCACTGAGATCATAAAATGATAAAACTTTAGAGCTTAGAAGGACCTTAGAGGTCATTATAGTCCAACTCTGTTGGTTTAAAGATAATTAAATCAAGATACAATGTGATTGTTCATTAGGGGTAGAATCAGGACTAGAAATCCAGATTTCTTAAGTCCCAATTAAAAGAACTTCTTTAGTCTTTATATATTCAGGAAGGTGGGTAAAGTTCATTTCTACCCAAAGGCATGCTAATCAAAACATAGCACATGGGAATAAATGGAAGAGTCATTTAAGGATAAGGTTGGGAGTTGGTAAGGACTTGAAAGGTAATGTCAAAGAATCAGAAAGGGAAAAGGAACCAAAATGATGATACAGTTAATCAAATAGTAAGCCAGATCATGTGACAAAGAGTCATGCTAGGGTGAGGAAAGTAGAGTGAAGGACTCAATCTAATTAGTCTACAAGTGAGTTGTAGGCTAGAAATTATTCTGGACAATGTTGGCATAAAAGGGACAAAGTTACATTGTTTTCCATTGCTATGAGAATAGGAAAAAGAGACAAATTAGAACCCAGGCCTTGGTCTACATGGGACTATTCTGTCTGTCTGTCTGTCTGTGTTCGTCCTTCATTTTTGAAGAGTACCATGACATCAGAGAAATGATGACATGACTTGCACTTGACTTTGTTTTAAGTGAGGGAAGGCTGTGCGACGTCATCAGTCTCACTTTTCCCTCCTGAGCCATCTGGGTCCAGTAACCAGATTTTCATCAGAATGGCTGGGAGATGGCCCAGGAAGTGACGGGAGACCTTGGCTTATTTGGGTACTCACTCAGAGTGAGGTAGAAAGTGAATAAATTTCTCTAAGAAGTAATCACAAAGAGAGTTGAAATTCTTATTCTACCTTATAAATAGGTGGATAGGGAGGGGGATCGCCACGTGACATAGAAAAACAGCAGAGATTTAAATGCAAATTTTATGCACACATGTGCTGTATAACTTTGTAGCATTTTCTCTGTTTTGGTAAAAAGCTTCCAGAGGTCATTTTATATTTATTAACTACAATCATCATACCTATTAATTAGATATTAGAATTGGAAGGGACTTGACATCATTTACTCCATTTCCTTAAGTTTAAAGGTAAAGAAACTCAGTTTCCAAGTGTGGAAATTCTTTACTCAAATTTATACAAATAGCAGGAGTCAGAAGTGAGATTCGGACTTACATCATTGTACTTTATATGTATTTCTCTTCTTAGCATAATTTATGCCTTCTTCCCCACTAATTCTGTACAATACCTGTGCATTGTCACATTTTTATAGTTGCTCAAGAAAAGCATTTTACTGATGAAATGAAAAGAGACCAATAGACTTCTTATTTTAATTTCCTTCATCTTTCCACAAACTTGTTCTCTTGAAGACTCTGAATTATGTATCAAATATCATACATGCACTAGATTCTGTTAAGATTTTGACGAATAGTTTCACTATTATTAGTAGCAACATTAATATTATTATTAGCACAAATACTCATAGTAATGACATATTAATATCAATTGACACATCAATAATATAAATAGCAACACCAATATATTATTAATAGAAATGCCAATTTGCATTTCTACTACTTCTACTAATGTCACCATTAACACCATTACTGTTAATATAGTTATACAGTGTATACCAGCAATACTAATATGCTCATCAGTAATACTAATATGTATACCAGTAATACTATGCATACCAGTAATACTAACAATTATTATTAATAATATTGATATCAATAGTAATGTTATGAATATTAATGATTATTAATTTTTAATACTATTGGTAGTGATAGTAGCATGATTTCTATTAATATTGTTATTACTATCAGTATTAAAGTCCTATGATTAATATTAGTATTATACTTACTGCTCATTATCACTAGTAGCAAATTTGTAATATTTCACATGTTTCTAATATTTTGTAGTCTATTGAAGGGCCTTGGAGCTTATCTTAAGGGGAATAATGCACATAGGATGTCATTACAAATTAGGAGGGACTTTTGGATCCATCCAGTCCAAACCTTCCAGACTAGAAAACTAAGGTCCTGAAAGGATAAGTAAGACTTCATGCTAAGCCAATACTCTTTCCATTTGAGTGATGCTTTTTAATGATAGAATGTTTTCCATTTGATCCTCACAAAAACAATGAGGAAACAGAATGGTTAGATAACTTCCCTAAGGTTACATGGCTGCCCTAAGTGTTGTGGCTCACCATCCAGTACCCTTTCTACTATTACTTCAAATGCTTTTAGAGAACATGGAACCATATAGCTTGCCACACCACGATGGCTAATACAATGAATTTATTGTGAATTCTTGTAAGAACATAAAATTTAATGCTCTCTGAGCACCATCGCCATCTTTTCCATTTTTCCAAGGAAGTCATTGGAACACAACTGCCTCTGAAAACCCTGGCTTTCAGACCTCAACAAGCAGCTGCTATTTCCAGCTCACTTTCTAGCTAAGCTTACAAAAAGAGAGAAGCAAGACATTAAAGGAAGTGGGTCTCTAGCTAATAGGCTCAGAAGCTTTATTCAGCATTCATGAAAGTTACCTTCAATTTACCCCAATACCAATTCTGAGCTATTTAAACTTCAAAGCAGTTTCCCCAGTACACTTAAATTCTTCAAATTTAACATAGACCAAATGAACATAAAGTCCCACATGTGCTTTTAAACACACACACACACACACACACACACATGCACATGCATACACACAAACATATCCCTTTCCCTGCCCACTCCCCTAAAATGTGTCAGCGTAGACTTTTCAGTGAAGAGAGAATGAGGAAATCACCAACCAATTTACTGGTGACTTTGTTCTCAGTCCTTTCCATCTCTCTATTTTAAAAAAAAAGTAAAGACCAAATTATCCTTGTTCTCTGGCAGTGGATTTGACATCTCAGGCACTAGGACTGACTGACTGATAAGCCATGTCGTTAGCTCAGCGCCTTTTGTTGGGATAAATGGCTGATGGCAGGGATGCTGCTGAGGGTGACGGATCCTCTTGCATCCTCTACAACAGGAAGACAAGTGCTAATCTTTTTGAAATCACCTGTCAATGGAATCATTAGGACAGTGAGTAAAATGAAATGGTTCTAGATGGATGAGTTAGGGGTGGAATTGGGAGGAGGGGGAGGGGCAATGTTTGGAAAAGAAAAGAAAGAAAAGCAGTAGAACAAGTCTAGGCCCTGTATTTATTTATTTTTAACTAACCATAGATTTTTTAAAAACCTCACTGTGACCTAGGTGGTTCTATTTTTATATATTCCTTCTTTTTTATCCAAGACAAATTCCATATGTGATAGAAATTGTAGAATGTGGGTTTTAAGTTTTGAACTATAGATCAAATTCCTTTTCTCTAGAGTGTCAAAATAAAAATTTCCAGTTGAAAGAAAGATTCTAAGGCCTTAATGACTAAGGCTTGTTAGAAATTAAAAATCTCTTTGAACACAACATTTAGATGAATTAACTATGAAGGAAGCAGAGAGGAGTAAATAGAGAGCTGGCTTCAGAATCTGAATGATCTAGGCTCCAGTTCTACTTCCAAAGCACACTGGCTGTTTGACCATGCTTAGTTACCTCAAGTCTCAGTACGTGTCTAGGACAGTCTCTAAGAAGGTGAGTTACAGAGAAGGTGGTGACTTGTATTGGGAGAAGTTTCCTCCTAGACATTTCTTGATACTGACAAATTAACAGGTCTGGAACTAGAACAGAAACCACCACTATCACAACAATAAAACCAAACTATTAATCAATTCAAAGGATGATGTACAAAGGATTGTGTGTTTTTGGTATTCCTAGCCAGTGAAAGTCCCAAAAGACAGTAAATACCAAGTTCGGCTTGCAAAAAGCAAAAATTTTTAGCACTGTTTACAGTATAAGGAAGAAATAACATTCTAAAAGGGAAAATCTTATTTTCCAATTATTTCCACACCAGCACAGTTTTGTTATTAAATGGATAGGATCAAAATAATATCACAGTGTTATTTTCTTGTCCAAGGCTTTATTTCTTCCCTGTACCTTTTTCCATACACAAAGGATCAGGAAACAAGAATCGAGAGCTATTATAGAATGAGAAGGTACATTAAAAGTCACTGAGTTCAGGACCCTCATTTTCAAATAAGTGACTTGCCCAGGGTAACATGGCTAGTGTCTGAGGAGTAACATTTGAATGCTGGTCTTCCTGACTTAATTCTAACATTCTGTTCTCTACTACCTCCTTTGTTTCAATCAATCAAAACAGATGAAAGCAGATAAAATTATTATGGGCAACAGCTAATTTTTTCTTCCATGCTCAGCCATATAATTCTTCCATTGTACAGTTGGACAAGCAATGTCTGAACTGTTTTGATGAGAAGAATGATTACTCATCAGAAGGAAGGATAATTGGAAGGTGAAGGGAGGGAATTCATTGGCTCCTCTTGTCCATGAAATGTGACAATATTCCATGAATGTCTCTGGAACTTTGGGTTTGCCATCAATTCAAAAATACTATTTCTGAGCCTCCATTTTCCCACTGGACCTCTCAACCACAACCTACCTGAACTTAAATATTAGTTCTGTGTTTGTGGGCAGCCACTTTACCTCTCTCTGAGCTTATTTCCTCATTTATAACTCAGAATAATATTTGAACTACATATCTCACAGGGTCAGTGTGGAAAAGGCACGCTGTAAACTGGAAAATAATAAATGAATGCTTGAATAATAATTGGTAGTATTACTATTTCTATTATTATGCAGAGACATTCCAATGATGATATATTTTATGCAATAAACTCCCTTATGTGGAATTGAATATGGGCTCCGTAGTTCATAGTTTAAGTCCTGAAAGGGACCTCAGAAGTCCAGTTTCTTCATTTTTTTTCAGATGTACTGATTTGTTTGTTCTACACAGCAAACAGCATCACAGCAAGACTTTAGTATTATTCCAGCACCTAAACTGTTATTTTCTTACCCACGCTCTTTTCAAGTGTATTTACTTTGCTTTAATTTTTATTCTCTACTTTTCTCATCCTCTATCTATCTGTCCGTCTCTCCATGCATTGCTCAAATAAAATATTTATTAAAAGGAAAGGATTGAAAGAGTAGTGGTTGTCATACATGTTATGACTTTCAGAGAATCATAGAATGCTAGAGTTGGAAAGGACCATAGAAGTGATCATATTTAACCTCTCCTAGTAAAGTATTTCAACAAGCATTTGTTAGGCATCTGTTTTGTGCAAAGCTTCATGAAAAGTACCAGAACAGCAAAGACAAAGCAATTTCTGTTCTCAAAGAGCTTACCATGTGCTAGAAGAATATAATAGGTACACAGATAAGTAAATTCAAGGGAGTTTGAGGAGGTAGAAGGCATTAGCCATGG
This sequence comes from Notamacropus eugenii, assembly GCF_028372415.1. Lineage (NCBI taxonomy): Eukaryota > Metazoa > Chordata > Mammalia > Diprotodontia > Macropodidae > Notamacropus > Notamacropus eugenii. Next base: position 397,211,855 of record NC_092876.1, read on the forward strand.
GTAGGGAGAAAAAGTGATACTTGATCTGAGTTGAAGTAGTGATGAGGGTTCTGAGAATTGGAGATGAGAATGGGGTGCGTTCCAGACAAGGAAGGCAGTTTGTGGAAAAAGACAGATGGAAAGTGAGGATCAACAAATAGTGCCAGTTAGCCTAAATTAGAGAGTGCATTAAGGGAAATGATAAAACTAGAGACATTGGGGGAAGATAGATTTTGGGGAAGGTTCAAGTACCAGGGTAAGGAATTTGTATTTTATCCTAAGGGCAATAATTCACATAATTAGTTAGCGTGAAGGTCTTCTGATCTCCAACTGTGTTGACTTCCAGTGCAATGCTTTTCTTTATACTGTCTGCATGAAATATACCATTCCATAGTACCCTGAAACACCTCCCCCACCCCTTTTATGAATGAGGAGGAATACTTTTGTGTGAACTATCTTGCCAAGACAGTCTGGTTTTAACAGTGTTATCCCATGTGCACATGGTAGTCTAGTCTTGTGCAAGACAGAATTGTTAGTCATATGTCAATTTAACAAGTACATATTTTAAACCATTTATGGCTGCCTCTGTTTCTCTTCAGTCTGAATCACCTACAGGAAATCATAAAGATGGTGATGGTTTCCTATGGGGCCCCACTCCTAGGCAGGTGGAGGAAAGAACTGACAAGGTGTTGCTGGACTTTGTGAATTAGATGTAATGTTGTGATGATCCTTATCTAAAGCACCTGTCTGAATAAACGTGAAAATCTGTCTCTGTTCACATTTTTTTATGGGCCACTTCATATTTTTTCCCTTGAAATTCTCTTAGGAAAAATTGTTGCCTAATATCTTCCCTGAGCTGTCTTTCTAAATTTTCAGTTATGAATTCCTTCTTGTATAGATCTTGCTCAGCTATAAATAGCAATTCAAGCAGACATTATCTACACCAATAAAGACTGTATACATTACAATCCAATCCCTTGATATTGTATTTCAATTACTGTGCAAACTCAATTATCTGGACTGCTCCATTATCTGAATAGCCCCAGAAGGCCAATTTCCTGTGTCGTGCATGTAGTTACAGTACTTTAAAAATGGAAAACTTCCTGTGTTTTTTTTTTTTTGGTAATAATAAAAATATCTTTAGCACCTGACCATCTATATAAATCAACTCTCAAGATGCCCTTTAATCCTAACTTTTCTGGACACTTGCCTTTTGTTTTCTCATATGGGATTCCTTTGAATTTGATGTAATCACTTTTCAATTAACAAGCACATGTGCAATTAGAAAAACCATTGAGATACTTCATTCTTCATAGTTGCCATGTTACTTAATTTTCTGCAAGATCCCCTTGTGAGAGCCAAAGTACTTACCAGCTTCACATCATTATAAAGCATAGCACTAGCCATTTTCAATTTGTGGTAGTAGCAATACATTGATCCCCTTATTACACATTGCAGTCCATTGAGAAGGGTCTTCACGCTACTCATTACACATGACACTCAATCTCCCTTTTACATAAGTTTTTTTTTTTTTTTTGCCTTTTCCCCTAATTCCTTGAATGGACCCATTCTATCCCCATGCCTCTTAGAATCCTTTATCTCCTTCAAAACTCAGCTCCAGTAGTGCCTTATATGTGAAGCCTTTCCTTATGCCCCAGTTACTAATGCCTTTCTTTGCACATTACCTTGCATTTATTTGTAAAATATATGTTTGCTGTCTTGCTGATAGAATGTAGGATTCTTTTGAAAAGACTATTTCATGTTTGTCTTTGTAGCTCTAGACCTTAGAAAAGTGTCACACTTGGTAGACAGTAAATAAACCCTTATTGTTTGATTCATGATACATTGGCTTTCTGTTTGTCTCTATGGCAAAAGGGCATTTACATATATAATAGAACTTTAGATAAGGGCATCACCCATGTATAACCTAAGTGAAAGATAGTCGAGCTATGTACCAGCAACAACCACAGCCCTCACTATTTTTTGTTTGCTACTGGTTAATTTCCTCATTAATTCTCAGGGTATTTCAGGGTTCTGAGGCAATCATGGGGTATCTCATATTTCCTCCTAAATCAATAGAAATGTCTGTTTTCTCTCATTAGCAACTTAAATAGATCAAGGCTACCACCTAGATTTATAAATCAACCAGTGAAAGCTTTTCCTTTTACATTTTGTATCCTTTCTCTCAATCTCAAACACTAGAATTACATAAATATCAATGTTACTGGCTACATAATTTATTAGGGGGTATAACAAATAATACAAAGACACATTTAAGCATTGCAACAATGTATCAGCTTTGTGAGTGATCCTAGTCAGAATCACCTCTAATCACCAACTGTAATTGCTGATTTTTCTAGAAATTCTGCAACCACAACCCCACCATTCAGATCTCTCAAGATAGCAGCAAAAATCTCTCAAGAATTCTCTTGAGGTTATCTTTTCCAAAGGATAAGAATTAAGCTCAGTTCTCTTAGAATGTCTCTTCAGACTTTCTCAAAGATGACAGTTAAGTCACTCAGTCTCTCATGATAGAAGTTTTCTTAATTCTTTCTCTCTGTACCTCATACTGTATCCTTCAGCTAACCCTCTCCAGAGTGACAGGTAAACTGCAACGCCCTAAGAGTCTATTGGCTCTTATTTAAGGAAACAATGAAGGGAAAGAAGGAAACAAGTACTTATTAAGTCTCTTCTTGTACCCGGCACTATGCTAATATTATCTTATTTGATCCTTTTAACACCTCTGTGAGTAGGTGCAATTTTTACCTCCCTCCCATTTTCCAGTTGAAGAAACTGAGGCAGAAAGTGATTAAATGATTTCCCATTGTCAGATAACAAATAAGTGTCTAAGTCCATATTTGATTTCAGTTTTTCCTGATTCCAAGTGCTTGATCCATAGTGTCAATTAAGTTTCCATGAGGGAGGGTAATTGAACCAAGGCTACATAAGTGTGACCCATCTAGTTTATTAACTATATGGCCTCATGAGTTTGTCTAATTGTGGCTCTTGAGGAGACATGGACATCTATCTCTAGAATCTTTTCCACCCTTCTCTAAGACAAACTTTGATTCCTGCCTGTAGGGAAGCTAGAGATTAGGGTCACTTAGCTGAATGCACTGCTCTGCAAAGAGAGGGCAAAATATTGAGCTAGAAATGCGTTTATCATTCCCTCTACATATTGTCAGCATAAGGGAAATAATTTTTAGGTCCATTCTGCTTTCCTGATTGCTATCTCTGAAAGAAGAAGGGGTAGAGTTTCTATTTAAAGGTCTGCAAAATTCTGGTTACACAAAAGATCATTACAAATAGTGAATAATGAATAAATACACTGAACCAAACAAATAGCAAACAGAGAAGTTATACCAATTAGAAAATACCAGACAATACATAGAACACTCCCCTATTGAAAGTGAAACATTTCTGCTTAGTTTAGAGTCCTAAGCAAAAATTTCCCAAAGTATCTAATGAGGCAAGTGGAAAACAGTGTTGTGTTGTTAGGAAATTACTTTTCCCTACACATTACTCCCAACGTCTTTCTCTCTCTGTCTCTCTTTGTCTCTCTCTGTGTCTCTCTGTTTCTCTCTGTCTCTGTCTCTCTTTTTTTCTCCCCTCTTTCTTTCCCCTACCCTTCTTCATGAGCTGGTTCTACATATATCCTTTCAAGAAGCAAAAATATAACTTCTCCACCAAGCCCTTCTGCCAACTCTAACCCTCATGTTAGCATGCGGCATCTGGTAATCATTCTCTCCAACAACTGAGTGTCTTTTGCAAATGTGCCAGGTTTGAACCCAAGGTTATACAAGTGTACAAAAAGGCCTAATTCCAAGTAAGAGGGATTAAATTTAAAAACATCAATGACATCAAAGAATCCTCTTCATTGACAACCTAGACAATAATAGCATTTTCTTTTCCTGAGAAGTTGTTTGTTTTCTATGGAAATCCTGTAAGAGTGAGACCTGGGAAGAGTTGAGTGTCCTTAATGTTATACAATATACCAGCTATCTATATCTTCATCTTCCCTCGTTAGACAGTTAAAGAGTTCTTTCAGGTTGGAGAATACATAGACTAATGAAACAAAGATATCTCTAACTACCACTGCTATCCCTGCCATGGAAAATCCTTTATAATATCCTGTTCTCTATTCCTGCTCATTCATCATAATTCTCCATTTGTTTGAAAACGACACCACAACAACCTCCTGCTTAATATTAACATATCACTATTCCATCCCTTTCTGTTTGACCATGGAGATCAGTACAACTCACCTATATTATATGAGTAAGCAGTAATTAGCTATGAGCATAGCCTGTTTCTTCATCCATAAAATAAGGGAGTTGAATTAAAGACATTTTAGCTCTAAAATTCTATGCTTCTTTGAAAATTTTCAGATGATGCTTAATCACAGTGCATTCACATAAATGCAGTCAGACAAGGTTGAAGGCATTTGCATATAAACAAGCAGATCCTGCATGAAGTCTGTAGTGTTAAGTGACATTGTACCCAGCAACCCCACATTTTCTTCCATCAACAAGTTCCAAGAATTACTCCTAGCTCACTTTACTAATTTGTCATTGCCACCCCCCTTTAGTTGTGGCATGATTTTCTTTCTACCAACTTGACCTGTGGGAGAAGACAGGTAGGCTTCTCACTTCTTTACTGTCCTGCTCCTTAGAAAGAGTACAAAATCCCATTTTTTTTAGGTTTTTAGAGGGTTTTATTCTTAAGCACTAGAGAGAAACACATATAAGGTCAGGATAGCAAGGGAATGAGAATATTTTCAAGTTTGTAGAGGTTGAAGTTTAGACTCTTTCTTAGCTACATCTCCTTTCTCAACTGAACCACTTCTTTCAAAATTTATCTTTGATTTCAGCTTTCCCAGATCTATCTGGATAGGGTTCTAATTGAGACAAAAATCAGTTTGGCAAAGCAAACTAGGTGATTCAAGTCAAATCTTCTTCCTCAAACTGAGCTCTAATATAAGGATACAAGACTTTCAGCAGATATTTTCTTCTCTCTCTCCTCTAGAGTCCTTCTCTGGGCTTGAGACTTTCAAGTACTTTTCAATTCCTTCCTCATTCTCAGCCTCATTGACTGTAGACCCATGGGCATGCTATCCTTGAGTCTTGAGAAGATGAGAAAAAACTTTCTCTTTAGGGCCTTCAGATATTTTCTATTTAACCTCAGCTTCATGTTTCCTGACCACTGAGAGAAGTTTCCTGGACATATCAATGACTTTAGCACTTAAACATTTGTGTCTGAATTATAGAGTTAGAATGAATTTCCTTAGAGAAAATAGGAATATCAGGGGGTTGGTGGAACCAAACAAAAAGGATAACTAGGATTTCCAGGCAGCTTGGAAGGGTTTAGGATGTCAGATGCAGTTGTTAAAAATTGAAATTTGAAACGAGGAAAAAGAATTGCTTCAAATCTTGTCCCTTTCACAATGTATAACGTAATTTCTTTAATGTTTTGTTTTCTCATTGTTAAAATGAAAGAGTTAGACTAGATGGGAAGCTCCTTCAGTTCTAAATCTATGTTCCCATGCTCCAATTATCCTAGAATAAGCAGATATGTGGAAGTATGGTATGGGACACCCATGTTAAGTGGGAGTAAGCAGACTTCACTTCAGCTGGATTTTGAAATGGGACCTGAGCTTGAATATAAGTTTCTCCTCTTACTACTTGTAACTTTAGACAAAAATCTGATGTTGCTTGGACCTCAGTTTCCTCCTCTGTTAAATGAGGATATTGAATTAAATAGCCTTCAAGATTCTATGACCCTACAAGTACAAACTTGCCGTAGATCATAATTATAAGACCTTCTGCCTTCTGAGCTATTTTATTTCATTTTTAAGTGCAAATATATACAAAAAACAAAAAAAGTCAAAAATGATTCAGAAAGCATAGTATTATTGCAAATTTTCTGATTTAAGATTTGACCACATGCATATATATATGTACTAACCTGAATGAGTCAATTTTGAGCAAGCCTTTATGTATAAAGGCCACCATTTGGTCTACAGCAATTATTTGAATACATAGATCAAAGCACAATTTTCAAATAACTGTCCTCATTTTGACTGTTACATGTGTCTTGTTTATACTGTGCAGTAGGGCCTTTAGTCATAAAGATCAGATAGAAAGTGACCATTTTTGATGTCTTTTCAAGGCAAGAGAAAAAAATGGACCTTTCGACTGACATATGTCTGCAGGTAAAGAATTTAACAACCTTCAGGACTGCTAATTAGCAGCCATGATAACATTACTGACATCTTGTCGTATGATTCCCTTGCTAACAGGAGATAGGAGCTGCTCTTGCTGATTTAAGAAGCTCTGTATTTAGGCATGGTTTTATAAGCATTCTATTGGTGTTTCTATAGTAAACACTTCAGAAAAGATTGCCTCATCACTAAAAAAGAGTTGTTCTTTTCTTAGTGATTGTTTTCCAGTGCAATTTTTGTTCTGTTTTGTATTTCTGATAGATGATACTGACAAATTCCAGCTTTTTAAAAATATTATGCTTTGAGACTGAATCTCCTTATCTCATTCATCCAGTTTGGAGGTGCAGAAGCTACTCACAGAGCCTACACCACAATGGAACAGCATTTGGAAGCTTCAATATGTGAAGTACTTTCTGACTTGGTCCAGTTTGTCTCACCTTGGGCATCCTAGTGGCCTTTTGTAACCCAGAATTCACCTTTATCAGTGCCATGACTTAATGAAGGCATCCTATTGGCTTATGATATATTGTATCTCAGAACTCTCAAATTTAAGCAACCCACCAGTCTCAGCTTCCCTAATAGCAAGGATTATAGGTGTGGACCACCTCGCAGCACAAAATTACAGTATGAGGGAAGAAGACAATTCAGGATATGCAGCTGCATTATTCTGTCCCCTTAGAAGTAGATAGAACTGATTTATTTCCCTCCATATTTTAATTTTTACATATTTCCTTCTGCAGCATCAACTTGGATTGGTATCTAATCAAGATTGTTTTTCTTTAAATGTGAGCTCTATAACAGGGTGGCTGAGGAAATAAGATGGCTCATTTTCGCTTCCTAAAGTCAACCTTCTTTACTGTATGTGAACCTAAAAAAAAAAATCTACGTGAATCTAAACCAAACAAATATTGCCAGGCTCAGAGAGCACTCTCCTGTCAGATTTTGAGTTAAATCCTGTCCCAAACTCTATGGCCATACCTCTTGTATCCTATAGAGGCTCTGCAACACCATGAAAGCTATTATAGAGCAAGAGGTTAAAGAGGAGGTACAGAATCAGCTGTCTTTGAGGGATTACCCCCAGTATCAGGCAGACTCTGCTTTGCTACATCAAAATAGTACCTCCTGTTAGAAATCCGTTTGTCTTCCTTCTTTTCTTCCACCTCACACGTTCCAGGGAGTCTGGTGCTGAAGCATACAATCTTGAAAGAGGACAAATTTCATTTCTTTCATGTAATTAAAGGAGTAGAAATTAAAAGGAAAATATTTCAGTGGGGAAGAAAAAACATTTTTGAAGATGAAAGAATGCAGGACACAAATAATTGTTAAAACCTCCTTATGTTTTCTTTAAGATAGTATGGTATGAGTTTTTTCTAACTTCACCTTGCATTTTAAAAGGCATGAAGTATTAAACTTGAGCTCCATATTTGCTGAGGAGGAAACCTGGTGCTCAAAGAATGCTCAGTTAGGAATCAGGAGAAGCCCAAGTTCAATTCCTACCTCTGATTTGTGTGACTTTAGGAAGGCCTTTTAAGTTTTTTGACTCTCAGTTTACTTACTCATAAAATAAAAATAATAATAAGTCTCAAGTACTTTCCTTTTATGTTTGGTGCATATTTCACATGAGACAATATTTGTAAAGTATTTTTGCAAACTTTAATGTGCTATATTACTGACAACTATGATTCTTACTTTGAAAAAGAGGCCAGAATCCATTGAAAAGTGACATAAAACCTCAGACCTACTCCATAGCATAATCAATAAGAAAATCCAATTTGGTTTCATACACTAAAAGTTTTGCCTACTACTCCACATTGGTAAGCAGCCCCCATAAGCCCTGCAAATGACTATTTGAGCATTAAGATAAGTTTAATGCATTTCTTAAACATGACATTACCATAAATTCTAGCATTATAGAATTCCATTGGCAAATTACTTCATAGTAGATTAAGGCATATGTCCCAGAATGCCACTTGATACTTGATTAATTACCATGATTAATGCCCTACCTCCTCTTGCATGCTGATATTACCCCTGACACATGCATCTCAGGAAAATAAGGATGCCAAAGTTACTAATGAAATGGTAGAGATCATGTCATTTTTGACTAGAGAAATCAACTTTGAAACAAAAATCACTTTATTCTCATACAAATCTAGAATGAATCCCAAAGAACTGGTCTTGCATTTATGTAAAGACTACAATTTTGCCAGTATTCTATGGGAGCATCACAAAATAAAGATGACAGGACAGAAGGCATCTAAATGACATTGGCAAATCATCTAGGGGACTGGAATGGAGAGCTCCAGACAAGAAAGGGAAATGTATATAATACACTGTGGTAAAAAAAAAAAAAAGTAACTATGCATTATTTTGACCTATGATAAAGTTGCTAAGTCCTGTTGACTCTACCTCTAAACCTCCCCTACTTTTGCCTTCTGCCCCTCTCACATAGCCTTCATGATAGTTCAGACCTTCACCTTTCACCTGGTTTACTATAATAGCATCATAATTGGCCTCCCTGCTTCTACGCTCTCTACTCTCCCCTCCACCCTCTATCTGGCTGCCAAAACAATCTTCTTAAAGAATCTGTTTGGCCATTTTAACCTTTCTCGTTTTCAGTTTCCTCATCTATAAAATGAGAGAACTGGATTCAACGGCCTCAAAGTTCACCTCCAGCTCCATATCTGTGAGACTATCCCCTGATTAGAATTGTTCAGTGGCTCTCTGTTGCTTCTAGCATAAAATAAAAATTCCTCAGCATGACAATTGAGTTTCTTCTTCCTACACGGGCTCTAACCGATATTTCTAGCTTGATTTCAATTTTTCTATTCACATATTCTGGACAAATTGGGAAATTAACTCCTATTCCTGAATTGGGCATTCCATCTCCTACTTCCCTACGTTCTCACAAACCAGGCCAGAAATGTCATCTTCTTCTTCTTTTTTTTTTTTTACCTCTTGCCTTTTATAAAAAAAATTCTTTTCAATTAAAGTTGTTTAGAGCTTCTTGTGAAGTTCTTCCTGATTACCCAATTAGTGTTTTCTCTCCTGCTTCAAATTAGATATTTACTTGTTTGTAAACACTCTCTGAATATGGGCTATTTAGGTCTGTTTGCTTATTTCTTTTGTGGCTGCATCCGTTTCCTTGTTCTCCAACACCTCATTCTAACACAATACCTGGCACAGAGCAGGCTTTGCACAGCCCTCACTCACTGTAGTCCAATTCACCTGCAAGTCATGGCATCTTCTTTCTAAGGTCAGAATGAAGGACAAACCACAACTTACTAAATACTTGTCAAAATGAATTTTGAAAAAATTCAAATGATAACAATAATTCTCAATGATAACAACAGTAATATTAACAATAGTAACACATATAATACTTTAAGGTTTGCAAAATATTTTGCCAAAGATTATTTCATTTCATCCAGCAGAATATAAGCTTATTAAGGGAGGAAATGGTTCATTTTTATCCTTCTATTCCCAGGGTCTTGCGAAGAATAAGTAGTAATAAATATTTGCTGAAAGAATAAATTAATTATCTAACTTCACTGACTTTGAGATGCTGCAAAATCTGACTTACTTCTACAGAGATTTCCCCCCACTCCTACCCAGCACACTAAACTCACTGTGCTTGGTTTTGAAGGTGAGAACAACAGTTTGTAAAAACATTCCAGCACTAAGAACTTCTTATTGTTATTTATTTGTATCTGTGTAGAAGAATAGTTTTTTCTGGTGTAAGTGGAGAACATTGGGATATAATTGGAATGGTGCCCATGTGTAGGACTAGGGGTCATGTAACAATATTAGAGAATTCAAAAGCTTAATTTTTAGTTACACACACACACACACACACACACACACACACACACACACACACACACACACACACACCCTAACTCTTCCAAGTCAGTCAGCAAATAAACTGATTACTAAGCACTTATAATTAGCCAAGCACTGTGTACTAAGCTCTGGGGATAAGAAGAAATATAGTTTCTGCCTTCACGGAGTTCAAAATCTAATTGGGAAGACAAAATGCAAACAACTGTATTCTAACAAGCTATTTACAGGATACTTTTGACATCTGAGTGGATTATGGACTGGAGTGGGAGAGACTTGTGGCAGGTAGACTAATTAGCAGCCTGTTGCAATAGTTCAGGAGCATCATGATGAAGGCCTTCACCAGAATGTTGGCAGGGTCACAGGAAAGGGGGGTTGTATGTGAGGTTTGTTATGATGGGTAAAATCAACATGCAAGACACTGGCTGTAGTGGATGAGAGAGAGGAAAGAGTCATGGAGGACACCTGAGTTTTAAGTCAAGGTGGCAGGGAGGATGGTGATACCCTCAGCAGTAATAGGGAAGTTAGGAAGAGGGGAGAGTTTGGGGCAAAATATAATGAATTCTGTTTTAGACACACTGAGTTTAAGATATCCATGAGACATCAAATTTGAGATGTCCAATAGACAGTTGGAAAGGTGAGATGAGGTCATCAGAGAGGTAAGGGCTGGATAAGTAGATATAAGAACCATCAGCATTATTATAATAATCAAATCCTTGAGAACTTATGAGGTCAACAAGTGAAATAGTGTCTACAGAGAAGAGGGCACAGGACAGAGCCTTTAGGGGAACACTTTGATAAAGATCCAGCAAAGGATACTGAGAAAGAAATAGTCAGATAGATAGGAAGAGAAGAGAGCAAAAGAAAGAGAGAAACAGAGAAGTGGAAATAGAAAAAAATGTCAAGAACAAGATTATCAACTGTTCAGTGTTAAAGGTTGCAGAAGTCAAGAAGGATGAGCATTGAGAAAAGGCCGTTAGATTGGCCCATTAGTCATTTGGAGAGAATAATTTTGGTTGAATGATGAGCTCAGAAGCCAGATGATAGGAAGTTAGAGAGTGAGATGAAAGGAAGCGGATGTACCCATTGTAGACATCCTTCTTAAGGAAATTAGCTGCAAAAGAGAAGAGATATGGGATGATCATTAACAGGGGCTGGGGGATGGATTAAGTGAGAGTTTTCTGGAGGAGACACATATTTTCAGGAAGTAGGGAAGGAGTCATTATAAAGAGAGACTGAAGAGGGTGATAATTTTTATGAAGGTGACAAGATCTGTGAACACTGATCTGAGATGTGTGAATTCAGGAGGGGTACATGGAAGAGAGGAAAGAAACTTCCTGAACTCAAATTGATATTAGGAAGTTTTGAGTAAACAAGAATGACAAAACTGAAAGTTACCAAGGTACAAGGTTTGCCTACAAATTGAATTTGATTTTATTTCACTCAATAAATATTTATAAAGTTCCTACTGTATGCAAAACAATTATAAGTAAAGAAAGTATTTTTCTCAGATATATCAGAACTAACGTATTCTATCTGTGTGACTTTGGGCAATTATTTAACATCCATTGTCCTTAGTTTCTTTATCTGTAAAATGAGAGACTGACCTCTGAGGTCACTGTCAGATCTAAGTACATAGTCCTATAATCCATGTGATACACAGGAATATAGTTCATCAAAGTAGTTGCCTGGGGGGCAGGGAATGCTGCCATTGCTCCAAGTATTTTGGGAACTTCCCTTTTTTTAATTGTCTTCAGTGTCAATTTATGAAACAGGAGAAAATAAATGTTATAATTTCATAATCATACCTTGCATTGTAATTTAGGTCGGTTTAATCAAAATATGCCTGTCCTTTGTAATTCATGAGTATTCCAGATGCTTGATAATCTGGCTAACATTTTGGAATACAAGAACTGATTCTCATGCTCTCTGTAGTGAAATAAGATTTCAGGCTTATGGTAATGTGTACTCAAAGCTACATTATAGAAAGTGAAGGATTCCTCTCTGTGAAAACTCTGGGGATTCTGTGAGAAGAACCTAGGTTTAGGTGTCCAGAAAGATAACCATAGGGAAGAGCTGTTGGAGCAGTTACTAGAACAACTCTGAACCACATTTTACCCTATCAACATATCATAAATGTCTAGCACTTGCCCAATAGCCCAGAGATTAGGTTCTGGGCCCAGGGGTCTTAATGATTTGCTTTCCTACATGCATCTTTTCCACCAAGACTCAGGACTTGGCTTGCTATGACTTCCTTTTCTAGACTCCAGTTACAGTGAACATCTATCCTCTCAATATTTTATTATTTCAGGGGTAGGTTTTATCATCTCCCTTCAAATAACACATATGCCTCTTCTATTATAGGATTTTACAGTAAAGCAGTAAAGGGATTTGTGGGCATCAGTTGTTAAATAACAAAGGGAAAATTTACAAGGCTGCTGAGGATTGATCAATTATTCAGTAATTCAATTCAAACAACATTTATTAAGCACCAAGTCTTTCATGCAAACGTATGGTAGACAGGCCTAATTTATGCTCCTAGGATCATAAATTTGGAGCTGGAAAGGACTCTAGAGACCATCAGATCTAAGCCCCTCATTTTATAGATGAGGAAAACACAGGCAGTAGTAGGTTAAGTGACTTGCCCAGGTAGTAAGAATTTCAAGGGAAATTTGAACTCAGGTCTTCCTGTTTCTAGAGCCTATGTCCCATCCATGATGCCACACTTCTTTTGCTCTAGTATTCAGTCAACCCTGCCCAAGACCGTTTTTTTCTCTAATCCTCTCTATCCTTATCCCTTACACTTTAGAAGGAAGTTGATTCCAAAAATTATTTCTTTAATCTTTGTTCTTACAGGAATACTGTTGATATCAATAAAACACTTGGGCTGTCCCACAGTTGACCTTTAATTTCTTTTTTACTCTAGCGATGTATTTTGGTGTAACAGATAAGAGAGGTGACCTTAAAACCAGGAAGACCTGAGTTTTAAGTCTATATTGCCCAGACAATACTCACAGCATGGAGGGCGACTATGAATATGCCAGCGTAGTTCCAAATAGCAAAGTATAACAGACTTGCCATATAAAAGGGAGAAGAAAAACATTTATTCAGACACCAGAAAGCCAAATCCCATCACCAGAAATCCAAATCCATCATAGTAACCAAGAAGTCAATACACATTAGCATGGCAGGAGATAAAGCCATTCCCAAGCCTTCCCCACCCTGCCAGGGCCTTTCCACAAGCAAACACTCAGGAGTCTAGCTGTATCTGACTGCCTGCATCTTCTCTCCTCTGCCCCAACTGCTCTCACCAACTTCCTCCCAGCTCTGCTCCACCTTTCCTGTTTCACCTGTTCAGCAAGCTCCTCCTATCACATGTGACTTAGGCTTCCATCTGATCCGAGCAGGTCACATGAGCCTATTAATGAATTGGAAAGATCTTCCCATTTTAATTACTATTACATAGTCCTTCCTCTGACACATAGTATCTGTGTGACCTGAGCTAATCACTTGAGTCTAAGTCCTCTGGCCAAATCTTTAAGACTGCAATAAGAAATCAAAGATGCAGTGATCACTTACCAACTACAGAGTGAGTTTCCTCTTAGGAGTTCCCTTTATCAATGAAATCATAGATCTAGTGATTATCCCTTATTCTTCATTTCACTTTATCTATTAATCAACAAATATTTCTTAAATTCTTGTCAAGTAATCACTCAATGAACAAACAATTATAAAGAGTCTACTAGGTACCAGTCCCTGTACTAGGCACTGGAGATGCAAAGACCAAAAATGCAACAGATCCTACTGTTCTCTGAGGACTCACTCTGGGGCCACAAAGAATAAGTGGAAGAGTGTCACACCTCAAGGAGGTTACAGTATGGATACAGAAAAATAAATGAGTACACATAAAATATTTAAAAATATCTAAAAAATAAATGATGAGTCAATCAACAACCATTTATTAAGCACTTACTATATACCACGAATTATAAAATGTTGGGGATACCTTGACCACAATGAGTTTGCATTCTAATAAAGAGACAACATGCGAATAACTATGTACATACAAGATATTTAAGGAGTGAATGGAAGGTAATCTGAGAAGTAAGGCACTGGGAGAAGTCAAGACAGCAGGGAAGACTTCTTGCACAAAGTTGAATTTGAGCTAAAAGAAACCAAGGATGGCAGGATATAAGGAGGAAGGGTATTCTAGATAGAGAGGATAGCCATTGAAAAGAATAGAGTGGAGAGACTGATGCTGAAAAGCTAGGTGGCACAGTGGATAGAGTGCCGGACATAGTGTCAGGAAGACCAGAGTTCAAATCTGATCTTAGACACTTACTAGCTGTGTGAACCTGGCCAAGTCATTTAATCCTGTTTACCTCAGCTTCTTCATCTGTAAAATGAGCTGAAAAAGAAAATGGTACACTTGGAATACCAATGAAATTCTTGGGGCAATTGGAATACTCTAGTATCTTTGCTAAGAAAACCCCCAAATGGGGTCACAAAGAGTCAGACATGACTGAAATGATTGAGCAACAACAACAATGAGGTAGATGGAGTATTCTTTGGCAGAAAAAACAAGAAATCAGGTCTTGATAGATTGTGAAGTATGTGGATGGTGAAGAAAATGTGAGAAGACTGAAAAGAAAGAAGCATATTGTGAAAAGCTTTCAGTGACAAACAGAGGACTTTATATTTGATCTTAGAGATAAAAGGGGTTGCTATTAGAGTTTATTGGGAGGAGTGGTAACATGGTTAGACCCACACTAAAGGAAAATGACTTTGACACTTTGTTGTTAACAGAAGTGTCAAAGTGGGAGATAGGTAAAAAAATCCAATAAAACATAGATAATGACAATATGTGGTTTTCTAGGCAAAAGGCAAACTACAGGGATCCTTTGGTATGGTTTAGTGGGCTTTACTTCTATATCAGTTTGACATCACTGGTATAAAAGATAGATTAGAATGGAGAGAAACTTGAGGCAATGAGACCAGTTATAAGACTATGGTAAACAAACATGAGGAAGTTATGGAGGATCCACATAGAAGAGATGTTGTGAAGGCAGTATTGACAAAACTTAGCAACAGATTGTATACGTGGAATGATGGAGAGAGAGAAATCAAGGATGATACTGAGATTTTGAGCCTTAGTGATCAGGAGGAGAGTGATTCCTTTAAAGGACAGTTTGGAAGGGTGGGGTTGGAGGAAAGAAAATGAGCTCTGTTTTGGAAATGTAGAGTTGGCAATGGCTAAAGTCAAGATGACAAAAAAGACAATTGGTAATATGAGACTAGAGATCAGGAGAGAGTTTAAGGCTGGATATATAGATATAAGAATCGTTTGCACTGAGATGAAAATTGAGCCTCTAAAGTTGATTATACTGCACAAGGCAATGCTCTATCAGCTGGGTGGGGAAGGGGATCAGGAGAGGCTTCATGTAGGAAGTAGTTTCAAGTTTTGAGTTGTTTTGAAGGAAACATATTCAAAGAGGCAGAGGTGAGGAGGGAGTTAATTCTAAGTAAGGGGACAATCTATGAAAAAGCACAGAGATAGGAGTTAGAATTTTTATATGAGGAAAAGCAAGATATTCGGGTGGAGTCTTCTACAAAGTGAATGAAGAGGGTAGTATATAAGCTATCTGGAAAGTAATTTGGTGCCAGCATGTGAAGAATATTAAATGATAAATGTTAGAATCTATATTTGATAATGCAAAACATTGTTAACATATTTATATTAATCACAGAGAGTCACTAGAGATCATTGAGCAGGGGAATGATTTAGTCATAACTGTGCCTTAAAAATCTCTCCTAAGTAACTGTATGGAAAATGTAATTGAGTTGGAGTTGAGGCAGAAGGCCAGTTAGGAGGCTGGCTATTGCAATAGTCCAGGTATGACAATGATGGACCAGAGCAATGTCCATGTAAATTGTCCAATGCAATTCCTCCTGTGTATTGTTATGTGACCTTCCTGAACTCACCACATACCTTTCTATTGTTCCTTGGGTAATCTTTAAATTCTGTTCTTGTAGTCTATCACATTCCATGACTCACAGTCACATAAGCTCTCTGGTAAAAGGCCATTGTACTGGATCTACACTTTCATTATTTCTGGGAGCTCCTAGTTGGGAACTTCCTTTACAAATGCGTCTCAGCACCTGTTCTATAACATAGTTTAGTGAGTTGCCTTAAGCACTGAAGGGTTAAGCAACTTGCCCAGGGACACAGAGCCTACATATGTCAGAGACAGAATCTGAACCCGGTTCTTCCAGCCTTTGAGGTCAATTCTCTATCCATTAAACAATATAGCCTCTTAGTGGCATGATATTGGCTTAAATAAAAATAGTCTTTTGTTTCTAGGAGAAACTTGAAATCATTAAAAAAACAACTCTAGAATTTGCTGAAGTCAAAGCTCCTCCAGCCCAGCTCCTCCTTTTCATAGTTGGGCCTAGTATATTATCCATTTTCAGTATGCTTTTCAGATATATCTACTGATGGATAAGTTGTACAGTATTTTCACTCAACTGAATATCCTAGTATGGACCATAAGCAGCTTTTGTTCAATTAGTTTTTCCAGTGTAGGTAGTCAGACTAAACTCTTATGAACAACTGTGACACCCTATTACAGACTTTTGGGAGGACCTGGAGAGAGTCACACAGAATGGGCAGGCATAGATGAGTTGCCATCAGCATCACTGATTTGAACTGTCAAATCAGTGAGATCAAAGAGCCGTTGGAGCATTTGAAACTCATAACCACAAGGTTATAGAACAAGGTGATCTCAATTATTATTTCTTTCAAATCAATCTTTTTTTTTTATTTTGACATGTGCAATAGAGATACTTCATTGGAGGAGATCCTACTAGATTTTGCAGTGGAGGTCTTGACATTTAGAATCTGTCTGTTCAAGGTATACTTCAGAAAAACCTGGAAAGACTTATATGAACTGATGCTGAGTGAAGTGAGCAGAACCAAGAGAACATTGTACACAGTAACAGCCACAGTGTGTGATGACTGACTTTGATAGACTTAACTCTTCTCAGCAATGCAAGGGCCTAAAACAATTTCAAAGGACTCATGATGGAAAATGCCATCCACATCCAGAGAAAGAACTATGGAGTTGGATTGCGGAGTGAAACTGACTATTCTCTTTCTTGTTCTGTCTTGTTTTTTCATTCCCATGTTTCCTCCCATTCATTCCAATTTTTCTATACAAGCTGATTAATGTGAAAATATCTTTAATAGTCTATATCAGATTACATGCTATCTTGAAGAGGGAGGAGGGAGAGTACATGTAAAACTTATGGAAGTGAAAGTTGAAAGCTAAAATAAATAAATTAACTTTTGAAAAAAGAAAACAAAGGAACCTGTTCAGGCAAGAAAGTTACATTAATTCACTTTTGTACATGATAACAAATTCTGAATCTTCTGGAAAGCCCGATCTTTTCTTATAACCCTGTCATTGTCAAACATTGTCAGTGTTCATTGCTGATTGCTATTTTAATAGAAAATTCTTCCATCTTTTGGCCTTTTGAATACAAAAATAATTTCTCTTCCCTAATTGAAACACTTTTGCATTTGGCTCAAATCAGGGCTACTACTTTCAAGGTCTGCTTTGCTATTTTTTAAACATGTTCACATCAATCTGAACTGATTCAGACCAGGATTCTTATGCCTCTAATAAAGAAACTCAATAAAACAAAATAACGACAGAATGCAAATTGCATAGAAGAGAATATTGGTCTGAATTATCATGCACCCATTGCAATTTTAAAAGCATGATATTTAATGAACAGCATGTTTTGTGGGCTTCTTTGTTTTTAGTTATTTATATGTCAAGAAGGTTACTTATTATAGATCAGCGGGGCTGCTCTGATATACTGCTGGTGATGAAACCACTCAACTTTGTCTTCTGCAGGGAAGTACTTGCTTCAGGAAGAGCAGGTTTATAGAAAGGACACAATTCATTTTCACTCTGAATTGCCGTCCTGGCTCTTCCATTTATATGACCAACTATATGACCTTGGGCAAGTCATTTACCTCCTCAGACCCTCAGTTTTCTCCATTGAGTAATGAAAGATCTAGACTAGCTGATCTCCAAGGGCCTTTCTAGCTTTAAATCTGTAATTCTATAATCCTATTTCATGACATTTGTGATCTAAGATGCCAAATAACTTTACTACCAGAGATGAGAAATAGATTCTTATCACACTTAAAAAAAACCAAAAAAAAACCTGATTATTTGGATAACTTAGGCAAAATGTCAATATTTTGCTTCTGCTTCAATTATCTGAACATTTCAGACAAAATTAGATTTTAAATGTCATAGTTATCCATGTAACTGCCTCAGATCTTCACTTGACTTCTTTCCTGTTGACTTGACCCAGTAGGTACACATGGAAGCTAGACATTCTCATTAATTGAAATCCATATTTGGAGAAAGAACAAACTTTCTTCCCTTCTACAAGGGCATGTAATAGCATTTTCAGAAACAATTAGGCTCTTTCTTTCTTGACCATAAGAAGAATTTGTGCACTTTCTTTATATGGTCTATGTACAGGAAACCATTCAAAAATGTTCAAAGGCACTGGTGAGGGGGGAACCGAAATGACATTCCAAGGGTACCACCACATGAAAGTCTGGTCAGATTAGTGTAGTATATTATACAAATGTGACGCAAAAATGTTCATGGATTATACTTCCTTTGCTGTATCATATTAGCACCTCATCATCTCCATGCACCACAAACAGATGCTAACAAGATACAAGAAAGGAGCCGTAATAGGCCAAGATTTCTGTCTCACATTAGGAGCCCATGCGATGTAATATGCTAAGATCAGCAGGGAGCAAAACTCCCTAGCATATCATTTACTCCCAAACAAAGGGAGGCCAGTAAAAGAATGTTTATGGTGTGATGAAAATTTCTTAAAATCACAGGAGAAAATAGGAAGTAGTCCACTCTGTCGTCCCTGATGTTCCTCAGATCATGCATCTAAATGTTAGTTTACATCATACTTTGTAAAAATGCTGGCAACAGCATGAGAAATATTTTGCATCATTTTAAAACACAAATTGCCCCTTTGACCATTCTAGGATGCAGTTATTATAGAAGAATGGGGTCGTAGATGAAGTTTTGAGTATAGCAGTAGATAGAATTCTTGATTTAGAGTTAGTAAGACCCAGCTCTTACCTCCAATGTTAGGTAGCTATGCTGTCCTGATCAATTCTTTTTGAGCCTTAGTATTCTTATCTTCATAAAAAGTGCTAATAATATCATTTCTACCTACCTCACATGGATTTCATGAGGTTCAAGTGATATAATATATATCAAACTTGTAAACTTCATGGAGGATCATAGATTTAAGGATGGAAGGGACTTTAAAGGTCATTGAGCCCAGCTGTCTTTTTACAAGATACATTGTTCTGGACCTGATTCAAGACAATTCACTGGTAGCTTATGTTTGATATTAGAATTAAATGGGGCCTTCATAGGTTATTCAACAGTCAAAAAAAGAGAGATTTGCTTAACCGTAGTAGGGGAAGGATAGTCAGTGAGGTACGAAGAATACCCACACAAATATCCCCTATGTCTGAGTTGTCCATTATGGTCTACCAACCAAGCACCAGGGTGTTCCTGGAGCTCCTCATGGCTGTTTTGTATTCAAATGACTAGATATGTCAACAGTCCAAGTCTCATCATCTGAACCAAATTAGACTCAAGGGTGGTTCCAATACCTTTGAAAGAAAAAAAGCCTAACTTGCATGATTGGGGCAACTTGCAAGGTTAGGACATTATTTCCAGAAAAACAGATGTGAGAACCAACGTTTAGAGAAATAACGTGATTTCTCCATGGTCGCATAGCTAACAAGGAGCAGAAATAGGATCCAAACAGATTTTTTCCCCCAAACAATACATTGCGTCATATAAACATCGGTTTTATTCACAGGCTGGTTTATATCTTGTAACCTTTGATAATAGAATGCAAGCCTATGAGATCAGGGCCAATATTTTCTTTTTTTCTTTTTCTTTTTCCTATGCTGCCCTCTCCTCTTCATAAATATCTTAGACTCAAAATGTGAAGAACTAAATTCATTATTTTGCCTCCAATCCCTCCCCTCTTCCAAACTTTCCTTTTACTATGAAGGGTACCACAATCTTCCCAATCACTCACAAATGCAATGTAGGTATCATCCTCAACTCTTCCCTCTCTTTTTCCTCCATATCCAATCTGTTGCCAAAGTCTGTTGAGTTTAACTTTATAATCTCTGGATTATTCTCCTTTATCTCCTCTGAAACTGTTACCACTCAGGCCTTCATTTCCTCAAACTTGGAATAACGTAAGAGCTTGCTGGTTAGTCTCTGGCCACAAGGCTCTTGCCACTCCATTATCTACTTAGTTATTAAAGAAACTTTCTCAAACTCCAGTAAGTCTGTATCACCTCAAGTTTTCTTGTAGAATATGGGATTTTAGTTGTGATTTGAAAGAAGCCAGAGAAACCAGCGGACAGATATAAAAAAGGAGAACATTTCAGGAATGTGGTAAGCCAGAGAAAATACTCAAACTGAAATGGAGAGTCTTGTTCATGTAACAGCAAGGATGTTGGTGTCAGCGGACTGAAGAGTTGAAAGAAGGGAGTAAAGTGTAAGGAGACTGGAAACACAGGATGGGGCTAGGTCATGAAGTACTTTGAACATGAAACACAAGATTTTGTATTTGATCTTAGAAGCTATAGGGAGCTATTGGAGTTTCTGAAGAGTGGTGGTGACAGACTGACCTTCACTTAAGGAAAATCACTTTGGTGGCTGAATGGAGGATCAGAATATAGAGTAGAGAGAGACTTGACACAGGTAGATATGACAAGGAGATATATTTTGAATGGCTGAAAAGATAATATTGTCTAATCAAATATTGTCATTTAATGTTAGAATTTTCTTTTGATAATTTGAGATGTCCAATGCACTTTCCAAATGAAACAGTTTTCAAAAAATTCATTAAAGTTGACAAACAAAACTTTCATCTTTACTGTGTTTTGTTTATTATATTTTAGGACAGGAAAATAGCTCCTCAGTAGATTAGAAAAACACATTGGCTCATGGTAAGTATCATCCATCTAAAAGGTAGAACCTGAAAATGAGTAACTTGTAGAAAGATGAATGACAAGTTCTAATGTATGATTTCAAATACTTATCCATTTATATTCTACACATAGAGTTTAAATAGACTCTTGGAAGCTCAGGCATGCTAGACTACTGTGGAAAAAAATGACACTCATGAATTCAACTGCCAAAGTGTTTTCAAAACTTCTTAATTTATAAAGTATACTTCGAAAAACAAAAGAAAAAAAGAATATAGTTGCAATTTACTTTAATCTTTCTATTTTTTTCTGGTATAGAATTCAAACTTTTGAATGATGAATAATATGGTTCAATAATGAGAAAGAAACCAAAAACTATCTAATTGATAATGATAGACTTGTGAGGAGGAAGAAACTACTGATTGCTTATGAAAAGTATTCCAGAGGTGCTTAGCCCAATTTGAATAGGCATGCCTAGACCATAAGACCATTGTGCTAACATATAGAACCACTTATTTTTCCTGAAGGGAAAGGAAGATGGATGGTAATTTATGGCAGAGTGTGTGTCAGCATAACTGGAGCACTACCTAGGCATGACTAGAACAACATGTCTTGGAAGATGGTAGTGGTAGTAAGTGGTGGTGGTGGTGGAGATGGTAACAATATTTTTCTAGCTAAGATCATCTTAAGTTTCTTATCTCCAACCACATCATACTATTAAAGCTTGAAAAAAAAAGTTCACACAAGAAAAGTGGAAAATGCAGAGATCAGATGTCTCTTCATCCATGACTTACATGAATCTTGCATGAATTTAGTGGCAAAGAAGATCCTTAAAGGAAGAAACTGTTTATTTTTCTCCTTTATATCCAGCATGCAGTGAAGTGTCTCATACATATTAGGTATTTACTAAATTACTGTTGAATCAAGATGACAAAACTAACAGATTTTGCATCAGAGTCATAGAATATGCTTTATGTGATGAATACAAGGCCATCTGACCAGTACTTTACTCTTTATTTGACTGGAACCTGTACTTAGGGGAGTATTCTATCATGGCAGAAGATGAGTAGTTATTCCAAGAATAGTTATACTAAGGTTAGAGTCATTATAAGAAACACGATCCTACACTATTTTCACTTCTTTGTTTTTTTTTTTTTCTTGTGGCTTTTCCCTTTTGTTCTGATTCTTCATTCACACCACTAATGTGGAAATATGTTTAAGATGACTATAGGTGTTTAACCTATTTTGGTTGCTTGTTGTCTTGGGGAGGGATGAAAAAAATTGGAACTCAAAATGTTACAAAAATGAATGTTGAAAACTATCTTTACATGTAATTAGAAAAAATAAAATACTATTAAGGGGGGGGAAAGAATTTCAGTGCTTCTCCATGCCCAAGATGGAGAATAGAGAAGTTACTTTTGTAACAGAACACAAAATTAGCACAAGGAAAGTTATGGTATTATCATGATCATAACTGCTTTTTTATGCATATTAGTTCAATATCATTCTACCAGGATGCTGAACATTTGATCAATTCTTGACTAACTTTGCTAAAAATTTCTTTTTCTTTCTTTTTTCTTTTTGTTCTTCTTCCTTCCTTCCTTCCTTCCTTCCTTCCTTCCTTCCTTCCTTTCTTCCTTCCTTCCTTCCTTCCTTTTTTTCACAGATAGAAGTAGCAATGAAGTGGGAGAGAAGGGAGTGCTCTACTGGACATAATTTGGATCAACAAAGAAAAACTACTTGGTAAAGTAGAAGTAATGATAATGACAAAATAGCCATCTCACCTTACAGTTCTAGTAAGAATGAACTATTTTGGATGTAGTCATGTATACTCTAGCTGTTAGGAAAGCCTTTAAAAATTTTATTTATATTTTTATATATATACATATATATGTATATATAATTATGGGCAAGCTACTGAAACTCTTTGAGTGTCATTTTGTATAAATTTAGGATGAGAAGTTCTTTGTACTTCCTTTCTCATGGGGTGTTGTGAGGAAAGAATTTCCCATATAAATATGGGCTAACAGTATCTTTTCTTCTGATTCTATGATACTGATATAATGTGTATAAATTGTTCTCTATAGGAAGTTATCAGTGTCCTCTTTGCCAAACAGAATGACAATTTTTCAGCTATTTTCCTTGACTTCCCTGAAGATTTAAATTCTTCTGGCCATGTTGTCCAATTGGGTATTCTCTCCTTTTGACTTCAGAGACAACTCCTGCTCTCTCCTTCCTAATCACTCTTTCTCCTCAAAGTGACTTTTCCCTAAAGATTTGTTCTTGGTTTGTCCTGTCTCTAAATTCTTTCCTTTGACTTTGTCACTTAGATGCCAAAATCTCAACAATCAGCCATCTGCAGACATTGAAACCTTGCTAGGACTCTCTTCTGAATACTAGTCCTACATATACAATCGCCTACAGAACATTTCCATCTGGATTGGTCAGTATTGACTCAAAATAGCAAGTTATGGTATCATGAATTTAGAGTTGGAAGGATCTTGAGAGGTCCATGAGAACCAATCCCTCCATTTTCTTAGAGATTAAATGATTTTCCCAAGATCAGCTAGATAGTATCAGAGATGAAATTCAAATCCATATCTTCCTGTTTCCAGATCTAGCACCCTATCCACTATACAACACTGCCCCTTGGTCAAAACTAAACTTTAAAGTATCACAGACCTAGAGTTGGAAAATATCTTACATAATAACTAGCTCAACCTCCTCATTTTATGGTTAAGAAAACTGAGTCCCATCTAGGGAAATAAACATGCCCAAAATGCTGTAGTTAATAAATGTCATATTTGGGATTTGAACTCAGATCTGATTCTAATTACTTCTTTTTTTACTTTTCTAGCTCCCTAAACCAGCTCCTCATATAGACTTTACAGTTTCTAACTATATTATTATTTGCTAATATTTAAAACCTTAATATTGTCTTTGAGTCTTTTCATTTCCTTTTTTCTCTTGTGGCTTATCAGTTGCCCAAAATCCTGTAAATTCTGCCTGTATATGTCTATACATAGTCTGTTGTTGTTGTTCAGCCATTTTCAGTCATATCAAACTCTTTGGGGTTTTCTTGGAAAAGAAAAATGAAGGTGGAATTTTTTTCCCTTCTCCAACTCATTTTGCAGATGAGGAAACTGAGGTAAACAAGGCTTAAGGATTTGCCCTGGGTCACAGCTAGTAAGTGTCTGAGGCCAGATTTGAACTCATGAAGATGTGTCTTCCTAACTCCAGACCAGGTCCTCTCTACATTGCACCATTGTAATGCAAGTTAAAGTTCTTCCCCTGTTCATTAGTAGGTCTCAAGTAAATTAAGAGAAGCTTGATCAGGGGAGGCTTGTTTTGGAGGAAGACATAAACCTTTTGTAATTTCTAATGAGGTACTGGATTGCAAGAGTCATGATGCCTTCGACTCTGAAGAGTGCATTTATTCTCTGAGATGAGGTTTTGCTTTGGGGGCTTACTCTTTGGAGGAAGGTTCGTGTGCCAGATGAGATTCTGGGTAGCCGTTAAGAAGCCCCCTCAGCTTTGAAAACCCAGATGCTGGTGCTTCTCTCTCTGATAACTATGTATGTATGCAATGATCAAGCAGTTGGATCTGTCTGTTGATCTGTGATGTATGCATTGCTTATGGCCAGACAATTAGAAGCCCTGTCTATTAGTCTTTATTTCTCTACTTGCATTTGCTTTGTTGGTATATGGGATTATTTGTCAACCACTCAAAAGTTGCTTTTCTTTTAGAAAATCAGATCTAAGAACCTGTGCTAGCAGGCCATCCTGGATATATCAAAGTTCTTACTGCTACAACCACCTAGCTGCTCTTACATAGTGTACTTATCTCTACTGCCACTCTATTTACAACCAACTTCTACCATTGCAGTAAATATCCTAGTATATCTTCCCTTCTCTACTTTTTTTCACTATATTTCCTTCTTTATGGCACTGTAAGAACCATATATGTATAGTGCTGGTGATCACACTTTACTACTCAAAATCTTCAATGGCTATCTGAAGTTCAAACTCCTTCACCTAACTGTGATTCAAGGTCCTGGTGGTCTGATAGAATCTAATGTCAAGCTCTATTCTCCTCTTTACACTTTGTGCTTTAGGCAAAATTGATTATTTCTTGTCTCCCAACTATGCCCTGTGTTTTCCAGATTCTATGTCTTCACTCATGCTTTTATTGATACCGGGAACGTTTCCCTTCCTCTTTCCAACTATGCAATTCTTCCTATTCTAACTCAAGCACTACCTCTTCCAGGCTTTCTTAGGTGACTTTATTTGTGAACGAGGTTCATTCCAGGTCAGGAAATCTTTTCATCCTTTGGGTCATGTTTTTTTGTACCTCTCCAATGTACATTTCATATAATATGATTTGTCATAGTTATCTGTGGATGTGACATATACTATATGACTGAAAACTGTTGGAGTGCAGGAACCGCATATTACCTAAACTTCATACAGTTGCACACAACTGGCATTTAATAAAGCTAGCTGAGTGGATGGATAAATAATTTAATCTTGAAGGCTGATCTATGATGTGTACAATGCAAATTTGAAAGGTTGTTTTTTGTTTTTCCTTTTGTTTTTACTCCCCACTGGGCTTGAAATTTAAATAGTTAGAAGTGATATCACAAAGGGAAAGATGAGATATTATAGTGAGGTTAATCTATTTTAAATTGTCTTAACATGTGTGCATGCCATATGTTATATAATCTGAAAGGTCTCTGGCATTTGCATGAAAGATGTGGGAGAAGGCTCAGGTCCATTTGGTTATTTGTTAAGTGTTGATATAACTTAAACTTGATATATAACAGAAGAAAAATATCACCCATTTTCTGCCTAGAATTATTTCAAAGCAGAGCCAGATTAGGTTTCTACCTTTTATGGGCCTCCACCCCTCAATTCCACCTTCATTTTTTTTTTTAATTACTAAAAGAAGAGGAAATGAAACCACAGGTCTTTTTTTCTTCCTCTCTCAAATAGCATTAGGAACTTGATTGAAACATAAATGTGATCCAAACCTGAAACAATGGTTTTCCTGTCCTGTGCGACTATTGTCTTCGTGTGCCTAAACTTGGGACTCTAGAAAATTCATGCAGTAGTTTCAGCTCAAATGACATTTTCCTGCAGTGGTCATTTACATACCTACTCAGTCACTGTTGCCAGTCTTTTATGATCAGAAAAAAAAGAACATATCAATACCATCTGACTTGAAAAGTTTTCTTGAATCAAAAGATCACCCTCCATCAACAGAGAAGATAGCTTGATGTAGTAGAAAGAGCACTGAGCTGATTCTGCTTCATACAGTTATATCAAACACTGAACTCAGACCCCCTGACTTCAGATGCACTGCTTTGTCTCATTACTTAAGTTCTTGGTGCCTACTGAATTTAATTTGATTTTTGTACTATAAAAATATACCTGAATCTTTTTGTTTGTGTATATTTTGTTTCTCTCTCTATTTTAAATTTCCTTTCAAATAGATTTTATGTCTGTAGTTTTTATATCTCCTTTGATGCTCTGGAATGACAGCCAGGTGACTGAATGGATAGAGCACCATGCCTAGAGTCAGGAAGATTCATTTTCCTGAGTTCAAATCCAGCCTCAGATATTACTAGTTGTGTGACCCTGGGCAAGGCACTAAACCCTGTGCCTCAGTTTCTTCTTCTGCAAAATAAGCTGGAGAAAGAAACGACAAAGCAGTCCTATGTCTTTTCCAAGAAAACTCCAAATGGGGTCACAAAGACTCAAACATGACTGAAACGATTGATTGAACAACATGATGCTCTGTACATAAAGTGCTTCATTCCTTGTACTCCAACTATCATTTCAATTCTAAATTCTTTTTCTTGCTGCCCTGGAAAAACTTTGGCTCTGGGGCCCATTTTTCCAAATTAACAACTGCATCTCTTAGAGCATTATTTCAAGAAAACTTCAGTTATCATTTCACTTATTACTCCCTGTCCATCTTCTCCTAACCAATGGCCTTGTTGCCCTCACCCCTCAACCCTTACCCTGAGTTCTGAAACCATGAATCTGGAAGGAATGTGTTAATCCACTCCTCTCTAGCCCCATTCACCATCCCTATAACTTTCCAGATCAAAGTGAAATAGGAGGGAGAAGATATGAGCTGTTTCTTAAAGGCAGCCATGAAGCAAAGGTAAAGGGTGTGGGAAGAAAAATCCAGGAATGGGGCATGGCCAATGAAAATGAATAGAGGAGAGAAATGTAGTGTCACATGACAGAAACAATTGTATTCAAATGGTACTGAAATGTAAGACACTAGAAAGGGAGGATGAGCAAAAGTTATGAAGGACTTGGAAAGCTAAATAGGGGATTTTATTTTTGATCCTGGAGATAACAGGGAGCTCTAATGAGCAGAGAGGTGACAGTGGTTAGACTTGTGCTCTTGGAAGATCATGTTGGCAGCTAATTGAGGAGAGATTTGAGGCACAGTCCAAACAAATGGTTCTTGCAATATTAGACTGAAGTAATGAGTGTGTGAGTGAAGAAGGTATATAGGAGAGATGTGAAAGCAGAAAGTACAATCATCTTTTTCATTATACTATGTTATGGAAATGTTTGTTTTATTCCATAAATTAAAAGTAAATTTTTTTAAAGAAATAATAGATTGGATATGGGGAATGATTGCAAGAAAGCAGTTAAGGCTGATAAGGTCCTGAGCCCAGGTGTCTTGGAAGTTCATGGTGCCCTCACAAACATATTATTAGTTTTATTATTGTTATTTCCATACTTTCTGAAGCTAGATTCTAAAGGAGTTGAGGAGATTCAAGGAACAGTGAGAGCAGGCCTCACATTAGAACAGCAAGATCGCAGATCAGGAATTCAAGAAATCTTATTTCTAGCATTTGTTCCTAATAGAAGTGTGCCATGGCTCAATTCATTCAGTCTTTTTTTTGGAACTCAGTTCATGTGAGAGGGCTGGAGTAAAGGCGTTCAAAGTCTTCTTCAGCTCCATTGTTCCAGGGTCTGGTAGCTATAGAGGTCTTCCTTTCTCTTGATTTCAATGGCATTTATGATTTAGCCCCCTCTTTTGGCACTCATTACACATCCGCTTAGTTTATTTCTTGTTTTTTCCTTTGTGTATGATTTGCCTTTTCTAATACTTTGTAAATACATTTTTTTAATGGACCCAAGATTTCATTAACATAGGGACCTCCTTGAGAGTAAAGCCCTGTACCAGTACAAATCAATACCTCTCTGCAGCTTAATTACCTGAGACACTGAGATGTTAAGAGCCTTGCCTGATATTACTCAGGTGCAGTATGTGAATCTATATATTCCTGACTCAAAGGCCAATTTTGTCTCTCTTATGACTTGTTACTTCTCTGTCTTCTTCATTTCCCTCATAAAAGTAGAATCATAAGGGCCTTGTCCATACTATAGTGGATTTTTAGTAATGATTTGCTGATTGGATTACTGAAAACATCTAGGAAAGCAGCCCATTCAAAAATAATTTTTAAGTATCAGCTATATAGAGAACATAGAACTGAATGGTGAGGGACAAATTAGGACATAATCTTTCCCTTCTAGAAGTTTACAATCTATTTATTTATTTAGGTTAGACTCAAAGGCCAGAACACAAATACAAAGAGAGAAAAAAACAAAAACATATCATAAACTTAAATATTGGTACAAATATAAAGTACGAAACAAAGCATGTCATGTGCGTAGCAGAATGTAAGAAAGGATTCAAAATATGGAACTATAAATTTTCGGGAAAGCCCCCATGATAAATAATACACGTGTTGAGAATTGTCCATCTTTTCTTTGCTTCCTTGTAAGTTTTTTTTATTTGTTCTCTGCTGTGCACAGATGTTTGCAATCTTAAAGAAAAGATGGGAAATATGTAAAAGTGTGATGTCTCCGTAATATGTGAATTTAGTGAACATGGTGTGTGTTGGAGGTAGCTTATGCAGGAGCATCAGCGTTGGTATCAAATAGCCAAAGACTAAGAACAAATGTTCTGGTTCTCCCAAATATAGTTTGAATAGTCTGAACAGAGGGTGTTCTACTGATATGATTTCTATTGTCAACTTCCCTCAACCTGTGTTTACTTGTGATTTCATTTCCCTTTTATACGATATTCTACATTTCTGTACAATGTACACAGTGTTGTGACCAAGAAATCCTTCTGTTTTTCCTTTTTTTTCTCCCTCTGACACTGAGGTTTCAGGTAGGAAGAGTGGTGTTAATTGGAACTTGGATTCTTTCCAGCCCTCCAGTTTACCCTAAAGACTGTGAGTAAAGCAGGTACAACCCTTTAAGTCTGTAATAATCACCTCTGGAGGCTCCAGGACCAGTGATTAAGGGATCTGAAGACAAATCAGATAACCTATTGATTCTCCCAGTAGAGGGCATTAAACTTACACTGATCCAGCCTTAGATCTGATAAGGAGCAGGCTTTCACAATCTCCCTCTACTGCAAATATGAAAGTGCTTATGTTTTATGAACTTAAATCTGTGAAGATGAACAAGACCGTGTACTTGGTATTAAAATCAAAATGACTTAAGCATTTCCTCTCTGGCCTTACGTATTAAAACCTACCTGGGCAATCAATTTCCTGAAATTCTTCCCACATCCAAACATAAAATGTCAAAACCCACAAAAGCCCTTCAAATTTCTTTCATATGATTTTTAAGTCGTAAGCTATACCAGGTATCAAAGACCCACCACAGCCCACCAGAGCTAGTATCCCCTCACTTATTGATAAACTTGGCTGATAATCATGTAGAAACCAGAACAGTAAGGCTATTGCTTCTAAAATATGTTTTCTGTTTTATGACCCAATCCTGCATTTCTGGAATGCAATCTCTCCTCACTTCTGCCTTGTATATAGCATATATATTAGTTGGATTGAAAAAAAAAGCAATCCCTACACTTTTGACTTGTATTTCGGGGGAAAATCTACACAGGAAATTAAGGCTGATCAAGAAACTGTTGGCTAACTTTGGAAATTTTTAACCTTTGAATTGTAAATAAAAAAGAATACAATGGCCTTTCACTTCACATTTTCGATTACTTCAGTGTCTTTCCCTTCCCTGGCTGCCAGTCAGTCAACAAGCATTTATCA
This sequence comes from Notamacropus eugenii, assembly GCF_028372415.1. Classification (NCBI taxonomy): domain Eukaryota; kingdom Metazoa; phylum Chordata; class Mammalia; order Diprotodontia; family Macropodidae; genus Notamacropus; species Notamacropus eugenii. Next base: position 397,242,075 of record NC_092876.1, read on the forward strand.
AATTTCTACTACATGACAGGAACTGTTTTGAGCACTGGGGGTATAAAGAAAGGCAAAAGACAGTCCCTACCCTCAAGAAGCTTACAATCTAACAAGGAACTGGAATAGACATTTGACCAAGTTCTATTTCACACCATCACCACTCTTTTCCAACGGTTTCTGCTTCCTGTATCATAATATAATTCAAAGATTTCCATTAGAGTTCCAGGTCTCATAGGCATGGAAAGTTATAATGAAATTTCAGTTTGGAGCAGTAAAAAAGGACAGGGAAAAATAGAGTAGGAGCAAAGTTTACTGAGATCTTGTGGATGACTGACTTCCAAGACAAAATACTTCAGAGATGGGGAAGCTACAAAGAGGCAAAAAGAAAAAGATATAAACAGGGACCAGAGTAGAAAAGAGGCTGAATCTCCCCACCCCCACTCAAGGATGAAAAATAAGGAGAAAGAAAAAAAAACACTAAAGGAGAAAAAAATAAGGCAGGATTTTTTAAAAAAACTCAAAGTTCCAAAAGAAACTTGAGAGAGAAGAATTATTAAATATAAATGAAGATGAAAAATCATACCATATGCTGTCACCTCCAAACCAAATAAGTAAATGCAGTTTCAAACATACAGGAAAATGGCAGAGGAGTTCAAATATAGAAAGAAAATGTTTATTTTTATAACCTAATATGCAATTTAGGTATTAAAAGCTACAGTTGTCATCAGAAAGTATGGACAAAACCTATTTGGAGGCAAAAATAGCTGTTTTCATAAGGTTCAAGCAAATCAGAATCATTATTACCTGTAGAGGTTATGCTCAGATTATTACCACAGCCATTGACCAGTCACATCATATTTTCAAATGCCATTTTATTATGTTATTACTAGATCCTCAGCAAATCTCACTTTCAATCACCTATCACCTGGGTTGAACGATTTAGCCCTCACTGGTTTGTAGGGAAGAATTAGCTTTCTATGTCCTGCAGTCAGTATAACATGGAGAAACTTTATTTTAAGTTAACCTGATAGCTATTTAGGTTAGTCAAAGACAAAGTACCCTATGTCCTTTTAATTATAACTGTGCCATTCTCACTGCTACAGATAAAGTTGTGTCAGCACTTCTACTATTTTTAGGGGTTTATAACTCAGCTGTTAAAATTCGCTTTAGGCTGAAGTTTGGCATAAAAAGTCAGCCTAGAAGCAAAAAAAAATTTCTTAACCCAATATTAAAAAATACACTTGGTCACTTTTTATTTTAGAGGAGTGAATTTTTGCTAGCCTTATTAAGTGAATGAAGGTGACATCTGGTTAAGTGGGAATGGTCAAATTCTTCTGGGACAATTTCTGGTCACTTGTAACTGGGAGCAACTGGAAGTGGAGTTCAGAGGTAAAGGGTCATTTTTACCCCCCACTTTAGTATTACTTTCTTGTTACCTTTACTATTAAAGGTTTATGGAAGCTGTTGGGGTGACCTCATAAGCTCTTATATGAACCTTATTCCCAAATAAAGTTGCCCAGGAAAGACTGGATCCATTTTGTGATTACATAGACTGTAGGATAGACTGGGTCAACATTTCTAGATACAGGCAGACTCCTGGGTCTTGAAATCATTTAGATCAGGGATGTTTCAGAGGTTATCCAGATTTTAGAACTCAAGATCCTTAGATGTTGAAGGAACCTTGGGGATCATATATGGTTAGTGTCTTACCTTATATTTTACAAATGAAGAAAAGAGGTTTTGATGATGTATCTTGTGATAAAAACCAAAAACAAGTCACAGGATTTTTTTGAAAAAGGAAACCAAGGCTCAAAGAGGCTTAAGTTTACCTCGCCAAGATTACACAAAGTAGCATAATTAGGATTTAATCTAAGTTCCCTCCAGCCTGTGTTTTGGATTAGAGATAGTCTCTTGTGTCTGCCCTAATCCAGCCATAGACCATGGGTTGGCCTGGAGATCAGTGGGCCCATTAGATTTTGTGTCCTATTCTGTTCCCTTTCAGATTCCTATATTTTATCTTTGCTTTCCATGGCACATGTAATAAGATAAATATGTTCTGTTTTTCCAGCTCCTTTTGTGATTGACATTGTATGAGGAGCAAAATATTAATTCATCCATTATTACTAAGGTGATTTTATTGATAGTAAGTAATAACTGCTCAAGTGAATTGGAACAAGTCAAAGTAACAGATCAAGAAATTGTGAAGAATTAACAAATCAGATGATATACTGCTTGGCAAACCACATAAAACAATGAATTTATTGATATTATTGTTCCACTAAACAGAAATACACCCAAAATGTAGGCACGGATGTCAAATTAGTACTGGGGATTAGTAGAGGCAGCACACAACAGTAGAAATACCATTGTCTGAAATCTGAGTATCTCAGTTCAGACCCTGTTTCTTAATATTTACTACTTGTGTGACCTTGAAGAAGTTAGTTAACCTACATGGGCTTTGGTTTCCTCATTTGTGAAATGAAGGGTTTGGACATCAGATGGATTCTGACATGCTTTCTAGGAACTCTACATCTATGATCCCATATACTATCTTGTATTTCATTCTAATTGTTTCTTCTGAGTGAGTCTTTCTCTCCAACTAGACAGCAAACTCTGAGTGAAGGGGCCAGGGCGTTGTGTTCCTACTGTATCTTTATTCTTGAAGTCAATCATGTTTTTGGGCTCAACATAAGAATATGAAGAAAATGAACATTCACTAAATGTATATTAGTTGGTTGACTGATTGATTTAGAAACTGAAGCACTTTTTAGGTTCCTGTAGGGTTCCACATTCATTCAATAAATTCCTTAGGACTTTTGGGACCAACAATTTACTAAGAGCAATTAAAAGATCCATAATTCTAAAAATAATTCACACACAATGTAAACATGAGGTATTATGACTGAGATTACTATAATACCTTCGGTTAATGCTTCTTTTTGATGTGTTCTAGCAGATTGGTCTGAGAATGGCAACAAAAATGATGATGACAATTTTGTTATAAGGTACATTTATGCCAAAGTGCTTTGTCTCATTATTTTCTTTCTAACATTCCTCCAGTTAGGATCAAAGAACAACAATAAAAGAGCAGAGAATCTGAAATAAGGAAGGATGATACTTGTTTTATTACCTAATATGTAATTTAAGTATTAGAAAGCTGAAATTATAATAAAAATTATGGTCAAAACCTAACCAAGGGGAAAAGGTACTTTCATAAGGTTCAAACAACTCATAAGAGTTATTACCTATAGAGGTTATGATCAGAGTGTTGCCACAGCTGTTGACCAGGCATATCATATTTTTGAAAGTTGTTTTATTTATGCTATTACTAAATCTACCAACGATCTCACTTTTAATCAGTTACCACCTGAGTTGATTATGTCATTGGGTTATAGAGAAGGTAAGTTCCTTTTAGGTAGAGTCAGGAATTATTAACCCCATTTTACAGATGAGTTTTGCTGATTTGCCTGAGGCCTTCTAGATATTTATTGATTGCACAGGGACTGTATCCCACATCTCCCAAGTCTGGATAAATGGTAAGCTTTCTTCTTGTCATGAAATTGTACTTATTTAAGTTCATCCACGGATGTGCTGCTGGGTTAAGCACTTTAAAAATAGGTTAAAAAGATATAATCCATGAACTCAAGTTTATAAATCTAGAATCTTTCCTGGAAACCTCCAAATTCATTATTAACTCATTCATTCTCACTTCATTCCTATGAGGTAGGTGGCAAGCATGCTTTCCATGTCATAAATCTCAGGTCCTCAGGTTGCCAAGTTAATTTATTACTGATTCACTCCAAGTCATGCTGCCTCTGGTAAAGGCAGAGCTTGAAGTGGGGGTGAGATAAGATAGAATGCCATTCCCCAGGGAAATAGATATGTGGATTAAAGAACACCTTCATTTTACCCAGAACCTGAAGCTATCCCACGGAATTCTAGTCAAAAGACACAAACTTTGGGTCAACCATATGACCCATTTCCCTTTCACTTCAAGTCCTACTTAAAAAAATAAACCAGCAAAAAAATGGCTTATCATTAATCCAGGGGTTCTATTTCTTCTTTTTTTTGAAAAATCAAAAATAGTCTGTGAATGAATTGTCTCACTAGTTTTACTACCAGAGAGGTTTAAAACAGTACCTTGCCTTGGGGGCAGGAAACATATATACCTAGAGAGTAGGCAGCTAACTCATCTCAATAGCCTGGAGTGTGGTGTTCCACTTAGAAAACAGGATTATTGATTTTTCTCATTGGAAGAAAATGTGAAGGGTAAGTCGTTCCGAGCTGTGCACATTGATCCTATACTCATGTAAAAAGTGTCAGAAAAACATACATGCCTCAGAAAAAAAAAAATTCCCTACTCAGATTGCTCAGTGAGGATGTCTCAACTGAGATCTTAGCTCTGCCCAGTGCCTGCGAAAGAAAGATTAGCTTGTGTATAGAGAGCTGAGGTGAGGTGGAAGAGACGGAGGAGGGCTTGACATCACTAGCTTGTTGGTGACCACACTACTCCTCCAGTCTTATGCTTAATAATTTAATTTTGAAAAATCTGTAAAATATATTGTAAGGGTCAGGTAAAATTTTCCTTAATTGGAGTTTATTTTAATATCCAACTACACTTTTACTCTCTAGATTAGAACTAACCCTTTCAGCTCTAGATCCCCCAGGGAAATTAATAGAGGGTTTAAAGAATACCTGAATTTTACCCCACTTCAAAGGTACACTGGGAGAATGAATAAATATGAGGTGGTGCTATTTCTGTGTATGAGTATGAGATCGTTGAGATATGTAGTTAATTCCGACTTTAAAAATCCTATAAAATGCAGCAATTTTATGATTTAGAACAGCTTTTCGATTACATGTTGACTTTGCAAAGAGAAAACAAGGAAAACCTTTCAGGTTATGTGTACTTTGTGATGTTCCTTATGGGGCTTTAAAAAAATGGAATTAAAAGCAAATTGAGATTGGTAATAGTCGTTCAGGTTGTAACTCATGTTTGCAAAAGGGAAACAGGCAAGACATTTTAACTTGGTCTTCTGTCTTTAATGACGTCTTTTTTTTTTTTATGTAAGAGGTGAGAGTTCAATGATACATTGTATCTATCTCAGACTCACTCCATGCTCTGCAAATGGGAAAGCTTGCAGTTGGGATCACTCCCCCAAACTACTGCCCCAGTGTCTCATTCTTATTTGAACTACATGGCAAAGTATGTTGAATACTTATTCCATAAACCTTTTGTATTCTTGAAGCATTTCCATGGGTTTCCCTGCCCTCCTATTTTTTTCTCCCCTTTTCCATCCTTTGTCTAACAGGATTAATAGAAAGTAAAAAAAAGAAATAAAAAAAGGAAGAGTAGCCCAGCAGTGAGAATGTCTGATTAGACTGAATGTTAATAGAAGAGAGCTAAAATCTTGTTTGATGCAATTGTCACTTTGCTAGAACAGGTGGACTAATCACCCATGGCACTCAGACAACACACTGACATTCCCTGCATGCTGCATGTGTGAAATCTTGATTTTTAAATAATAATGATAAGAAGAAGATGAAGGGGGGGAGGAGTGAGCGGGGGCAGGGGGAGAAAGAGAGAGAGAAAAAGAGAGACAGAGAGAGAAAAAGAGAGATGCTTTTTAAAGAGAATATCCCCCCTCCCCCCACCTTGCTGTTGAGACAGGGCGGGGTCTATTTGTTGTTGCAGCATTTCTAAATTAAAAAAAAAATTATCCTAGTCTTTAATCCCAGTCTTGGCTCGTTGAGTTTCAAATTGAAATATCCTGAACAGATGTAAAAACACATGTGAGCCACTGCTCACAAGCTGTGCAAAGCTTTGTTTCATCTGCTGATGATGTGAGCCTAAAGGAGATCTTTTTAAAATTTCATCACTATTCAAAAGGATAATTAATACGTACCCCCAGGCTTTGATTATGCTATACCCAGTGTGTACTGCTGGTACAAAAATAATGAGGCTCTCATCAGGCTCAATGAATCCTTGCAGCAAACATTCAGTTGCCATAAGAAATTTAAGATTCAGCGGAGGTACCATGTAGGTGGCTTAATCTAATTTTAATTTGTAACACAATACAATAGATAAGATCATTTGTTTGTAACCAGCACAGGCATTTTGTTTACATGAAACCCCAGTCACCATTCAGCAGATGGTCTTTTTAAAGGCTTAATTGAAGTTTTCTAATCTAACCTTTCTTCCCCCCATCCATTATGAAGGAGAAAATAAGACACACACACCCAAAATAAGAAAGTACAAGGAAAGGGGAAAAAAATGTAATTCATTTCGGGTGAAACTTAGAGAATGCATGCATGGAGTGACTAGGCATTTACTTAACTAAGCAATCTGCATAGAAGAAGAAGAAGGAAAGGCAGAGTTTTGGAAGCATCTGATCCTGGTGCTAAAATGGGCCTCCTGCTCGCCCTTCGTTTGCTTCCAGGACCGTACCTCAAACAACAACCAGAGGACCAGGAGGCAGCCCTAACATTTCCCATTACTCTGGACCTGCCAAATTAGCTACCAGTTCCCCCAGATGCTATCTATTGCCTTATCAATGCCCTCTTCTCTTAGGTTTATATGTTAGCATTGCATTCTGCTAGGACCAGGAGGGATTTTTCCCCTTCCACTCTGGTTTGCCCAACTGCCCCTCAAATTACTGCACTGACCACAATAGACTCTGCTCCCCTCCCCCCAATCGGATCTAGCCTACCTCTGGCAGCCTTCCAGCAATATGCAGTGAAAACAGCCCTTCGGAAACATTTAAATATGCATTTTCTCTGGGTATACCAAGAGTCTGATTTATTTCCCTCAAAAGGCAATATAGGTTTTGTTTTCTAAATACAGTACTCAGTAATACTCAAGATGCACAAATCAGAAATAGGGCACAATGTCAGGAAGGTGGGTATCAATCATTGTGGGGAATTCTGGCATGTGGATTTTACTCATATTTCTGAAAAAGGAAGCTTTGTTTCAGAGGACAAAGAATTGTCCATTGAAAGGCAAAGATTGGCTGTTTCTGCATACATACTGGCACTTGGTTGGGACAGTTGATTCTCAATTATCTGAGTATAGGTTATCCGCTTGGTGGATTAACTATGGCCAAATTTGAATGCTATATTAACTTTGTCCAGATCTAAATCATGGTTTTTCCTCTCCTACTACTTCCATAAGAGTAATTCCTAATATAGCAGTTAACAAGAGCTGAGAAAATGCAAACTAATTTCAGTATAGATAACTATACAGATGGAGAAAGGCATATGGATAAACACTTGAATAGAAAGATAAATCCACGACAACAAAACGGCAAAAAAAAAAAGTCATGTCATTTTTTACAAAACCGAACAAAAATAATTTGGGTTTATGCATTCCCTTATTTCCCTCCCTCTCCCATAAGCACAGATTTAATGACATGAACAGTGATCTTAGATCTGAACTTTTAAAAGAATCCTGCCTCTTATCACTACAAATCTCTAATACTTCTATATGTATCTTTAGAAAACCAGTATGATATAATGGGAAGAGGTTGGAACGAGTTTTCAGGAAACCTGGGTTCTAGTTCTAATTTAATTTTTAATTAGAGATGTGTTCTTAGGCTAGTATTGAGTCTCAGTTTCCTGATGTGTAAAATGAAGGTGTTGGATGAGATGATTAGCCAAACTCCTTCAGGTTAAAATAACACCAGACCCACATTTCATAAATGTTCCTTGACTGATTGATGTACACTTGTTGTTCTAGTGATAATTTAACCCTTTAATGGAAACAGACTTAAAAGAGGCCGATAAAATTCATTTTCAAGCTCACATCAGAAGTGTGACAAAATGATATGACAAAAATGAGAATCTTAAGAGTAGGAAGAAACCTAAGAAGCATTAATTCAAAGTTTTATTTTGTATAAAGTAATAGATCTCATAGGGCAGCTAAGTGGTATGGTAGATAGAGCACTGGACTTGGAATCAGGAAGAGTTATCTTTATAAGTTCAAATCCAGCCTCAGACACTTAGCAGTTGTACAACCCTAAGCAAGTCACTTAACTAGTTTGCCTCAGCTCTGCATCTGTAAAATGAGCTAGAGAAGGAAATGGTGAACCACTCCAGTATCTTTGCAAAGAAAACCTCAAAGTAGGGTCATGAAGAGATGAATATAACAACTGAACAATAGAGTTTAGAACAAATATGGATGGATCTCCTGACTCTAAGTCTAGCATTTTTTCATGGCTCCAGATTTCTATTAATTCTCTATTTTTTTAATAGGCAAGAGAATGAATCAAGTTCTGGCTATACCCAGACATATGATCCATATTTTAAGAAAGATTAAATTTGGTAAAATGACTGATTACTTTGAAAATAACCACTTCATAGTCATTTGTTAACTAGTTTCTTGTCCATTATTTTGCTTAATTCAAGTGTTTATTATTAAAATCACAATTTGACTGACAAAAACTTAAAAAAACCTTTCATTTTTATGTATATAGGCAGGTCATTGAAAGATAAAAGGAGAGAGAGAAAAAGAAATTAAATTTTCGCTGCTGATTTCTCACTACAAGGTGAAAATAAAAGATTTTTTGAGAAAAAAGAAAACTACTTAAGAAAATAAAACTTGACTGTGAATATTTTAGAAAATTAAGAAGAATCAAACAATTAAAAATATTTTGTCAAAGGAATTTAATCAGGAATTTGAGAACTGCATTGACTACTGTTGATGGACTTCATTTTTTTTCTTCTTGCTTTCTGATGACATGAGTCTTGCCCCTGAAGAGAGTATCAACAGTTTGTTATTTTTATGGGTCCTGAAAAGTGTATTCCTGATTTACAATGTGCAGTCTAATAATAAAGAATTGCTTGCAATCTCAACATATGCATATAGGTGTCCCTGGCATATGAAAACCTAATGTACAAATATCCCAATGTACAAATCAGAAATGTTAAAGTTTATTCTGCATACTATCATTTTTTTCACTTTATAGAATATGAGAAAAATAACTGAATCTGTAACAGGTTATTAAAGGAAGGTCAAGATGTCTAGAAAATTTCTCTAAGCTAAGACCTTCCCTGGAAATGGCCTTTATTGCTGCCACCAGAGACAGAATTTTCTGTCCATTTAGAGAAATATGATGAGACTTATTTGAACTGATGCAAAGTGAAGTCAGCAGAACCAGTAAAACAATGATTTTAACTACAACGATGTAGTCAAATAATTTAGAGTAGAATGACTGCTATGGTGAAAATGGAAAGAATGAAAAACAAAGTTTAATGCTATGTAATTATAATATCTAAGAAAACAGCCCTAGAGGAGAGGTTAGAAAATGCGATTATTCCTTTCTTTGCAGAGAATCATGTTAAGCTTTGTTAACGTTAGTTGATTTTGCTGAACTGCTTTCTTTCTTGTTTCTTTTTTACTCTTTGTTTCAAGGGATAGCTTCCTGAGGAGGACATGGAGACTGATATATTAACAACAAATATATCAATTAAAAAAACAAAACAAAAGAAGAGTTAGAGGAGCAAATACTTGGTTTCATGGTCTCTTAGTCTAATCTAGTAAGATAGTCCATAGGCTTATATTCATATTAGACATAACCAGCATATTCAAATTAGAATTTCTTTTATAGGATATTGCTTTATGCATTACATTTTAAGAACATTGTGTAAAATAAGACATAGACACACATAAAATAATGACTAGAATCACACAGAAGAGTTTACTTTCGGAAAAATGCATGAAGTAAATGTAACTTTACTATGAAGTATGTGGATTGAATATCTACAGCTGGCAGTTAGTAGGAAGGAAACTAGAATTAAGAGTCAACCTAGACCTAGGTTTGAATAATCTAACATTTGCTAGCCATGGTACCCATAAAAAAGTCATGTAATCTTTTGATATTTGACTTCCTCATATATAAAATAGGGATTAAATTCACTAAGTAAATGTTTATAAATTTATAACATTTAGAGGTATTCCCTAATAGAAAAATAGCCAAAAATATGGAAAGGCAGTTTTCAAAGGAAGAAATCCAAGCCATCAACAAAAATATGAAAAAAAAAGAATTAAATTAATAATAATTAAAGAAATGTAAATTAATGTCATTTTGAGGTTCTACTATATACCTACCATATTGGCAAAAGTAATAAACGAGGAAAATGACCAATGTTGACTAGGCTATAGCAACTAGCTATGGACCTCATATTCTTGAGGTCTGTTCCTGAGGCCATGTGGCCCTCTAGGTCCTCAGAGGTGACCCTACAGGGCCACAAGTGCCCTCAAGGCTGATGGTTCTCCTTGAAACCCCATCCTTGGTCTACAGGAAAAAAAAGCCACACTAATGCACTGTTGGTTGAGCTGTGAATTATTCCAGCTATTTTGGAAAATAATCTACAACTGTGCCCCAAAAGTAAGTTCTTCCACACCCTTTGATGCAATTCTACTAATAGTCCACAAATACAGAGTGGAAAAGTAACCAAATGTACAAAAATATTTAGAACAACTCTTTTTTGTAATAGCCAAAAAGGGGAACTAAGAGGATGGGCTATGCTTCTCCTTCATTTTCAAAAAGCACCATTCCATCAGGGAAAGAATGACATGACTTGCAGTTGACTTTGATTTGAGTGAGGGAGGGCTGTGCAAGGTCACCAGCCTCACTTTCTCCTCCAGAGCCATCTGGATCCAGTGACCAGACATTCATCAGGATGACCAGAGATGGCCCAGGATTCAATGGGAAACCCTGGCCCTTTTAGGCTAAGGTTGGGGAATAGCTAAACAAATTGTGGTATTTTAGTGTAACAAAATATTGATGGCAAATTAATGCCATTCTGAGATTCCACTTTATACCTGTCATATTGACAAAAATTCACTGTAAGAAATGACAAAATGGATATTTTCAAAGGAAACTGTGAAGATCTCCACGAATTGAAGTAAAGTGAAATGAGCAAAACCAGGGGAAGAATTTATACAACCACAGAAACATTACAAACAAAAAAAAACAACTTTGGAAGGTTTTAGAACTTGTATCAATGAACTGATAAGCCATAAGTCCAGAGGACTTGAGCATGAAATGAACCACATCCTGCCGGAGAATTTATGGACTTAAAAGGCAGAAAGAGATTTACATTTTGGGACATAGTGAATGTATGAATCTGTTTTACTGGACTATATGTACTTGTTGGGAGGATTTTCTTTTTCTTTTTTCTTATTCTAAGGCAGAGTAGGGCAATGAGAGGGAGAAATAATAAATGGT